>NC_025996.2:96138928-96308826 GCF_000442705.2 Elaeis guineensis | reverse complement strand
GGGAGTGGATGTAGGTGCAAGGTTAGCACCGAACCACTATAAATCCTTGTGTTTGTGGTGTGCTTTATCGCTTTATTTATTCTTTATTATATTCTTGCATTCCTGCTTTAGGTAATTAATATTGAATTAAAGTCTTTGTTTTGTTCTTCATAAGTAATCTGTTGGGCTTAAAATTTTTAGAAACCCAATTCACCCCCCCTCTTGGGTTGCATAGCTGGGCAACAAGTGGTATCAGAGCCGGTGCTCTAGCCCTTCTTTGATCTAACAATCAAAGAGCCAAAGATCTATGGCAACCCATGTTGGTACTTCTCTAGCCGAGGGGCAATCAACAAACCGACCTCCACTTTTCAATGGGTCTAATTACACCTATTGGAAAGCTCGGATGAAGATTTTCATACAAGCACTCGACTATGATATGTGGAGTATCATAGTGAATGGTCCTCACACACCCACCAAGATTATAGATGGTGAGGAGTCAACCAAACCCGAGAAAGAATGGGATGAGGTTGACAAGAAATTGGCACAATTAAATGCCAAAGCCATGAATGTTCTTTATTGTGCACTAGATGCAGTGAATTTAATCGCATTTCTACTTGTGCATCTGCTAAAGAAATATGGAATAGGTTAGAAGTCACCCATGAGGGAACAAATCAAGTAAAAGAGTCTAAAATAAACATGCTTGTACATAAATATGAATTGTTCAAAATAGAGCATGATGAGTCCATAACTGCTATGTTTACTCGTTTTACTGATATAATCAATGGTTTAAAGAGTCTTGGCAAATCTTATACTAACAGTGAACTTGTAAGGAAGATTCTCAGGTCACTGCCAAGAACTTGGGAAGCCAAGGTGACTGCCATCCAAGAAGCAAAGGACTTGAACACTCTACCTCTAGAAGAGCTTCTTGGATCCTTGATGACTCATGAACTTAGCATGAAGCAACATCAAGAGGATGAAGTCAAAAAGAAAAGAACCATTGCCCTCAAATCCACAACTTCGCCTGATTATGAAACGGATGACTCTGAAGATGAAGATCAGGATGAAGAGATGGCTCTCATCACCCGAAAATTTAAGAAGTTTCTAAGAAAAAGGAAACAGGGGATGAGAAAGAAATTCACAAAAGGGGATCAAAGCAAAGAAAAGGAGAAAGATCAACCCCCTATATGCTACGAGTGCAAGAAGCCAGGACATTTCAGATCCGAATGTCCACAATTGAAGAAAGGTCCAAAGAAGTTCAAAAAGAAGGCAATGATGGCGACCTGGAGTGCGAGTGATGACTCAAGCTCCGACGAGGAAACCTCAACAGAACAAGCCAATCTGTGCCTGATGGCACATGAAAATGAGGTAACTTCTGAATCCACTAGTGAATTTACTTTTGAAGAATTGCATGAAGCATTCTATGATTCAATTGATGAATTAAAGAAACTAGGGAAGAAAAACAAAGAGCTGAAATTGGAAAATCAGTCCTTAGTGAAACAAGCTGAAAATCTTTCAATTGAAAAATTCACCTTGATTCAAGAAAATCAAAACTTAAAGGATGAAATGAACAAGCTGAAATCTATAGTAGATAAGTTCACCTTAAGTTCAAACAAACTAAATATGATCCTTGAAAATCAGAAAGCTATATATGATAAGGCTGGACTTGGTTATAAACCCCTGAAGAAACAAAAATTTCTGAAGGATATTTATGTAAATTATTCAAGTAACAAGTCTACAAATATTACTTGTTTTAAATGTGGAAGAATAGGACATAAATCATACACATGTCTTATTAACAAATATGCAAACACAAAGAAAATATGGGTTCCAAAAGGAACCATTCTGACTAACCTGAAAGGACCCAAGAAAGCTTGGGTACCTAGACAGAACTGATCTGTGCTTGCAGGTGTGTCTAGCATCCCAAGAAGGAAACAGGAAATGGTATCTTGACAGCGGATGCTCGAGACACATGACTGGTGATGAATCACAATTCATCACGCTTGATGCTAAGGATGGAGGGATGGTCACCTTTGGAGATAATGGCAAAGGAAAGATCATCGGGATAGGTAACATTGGTATCACTCCCTCCAAATACATTAAGAATGTTTTTACTAGTTAAAGGTTTAAAGCATAACTTACTTAGCATTAGTCAATTCTGTGATAAAGGTATAAAGTAAGTTTTGAATCATCTGTTTGCATTGTGACAAGTCCTATTAACGATGGCATTAAATTTATAGGACATAGGCATGGCAATGTTTATATGGTAGACTTGAATGATTTAACTAAATTAGACATGCAATGCCTAGTTTCCTTAAGTGCTAAAATAAATGAGACTAGTTGGCTGTGGCATCGTAGACTTGCACACATTAGCATGCATTCTCTTTCAAAATTAATTAAAAGGATTTAGTTCTCGGTTTGCCAAATTGAATTTTGGAAAAGGATAGAATTTGTGATGCATGCCAATTAGGCAAACAAACTAGAGTTTTCATTTAAATCCAAAAATACTATTTCAACTTCTAGACCTTTAGAGCTCTTACATATAGATTTATTTGACCAACTAGAACCACTAGTCTAGGAGGAAAATGATATGGATTTGTAATAATTGATGATTACTCTCATTTTACTTGGTTTTCTTTTTAGCTCACAAAAATGAAACTTTTCAAATTTTCACTAAATTTCATCGAAAAGTCACTAATGAAAAAGGGGTTTTCAATTCAAAATATTAGAAGTGATCATGGAACAGAATTTGAAAATCATGACTTTGAAAATTTTTTGTGATGAAAATGAATTGGCCATAACTTCTCTGCTCCTAGGACACCCCAACAAATGGGGTAGTTGAAAGGAAAAAAGAACCTTAGAAGAAATGGCCCGTACCATGCTTTGTGAAAGCAACCTTCCAAGATATTTTTGGGCGGAAGCAATTAACACAGCATGTTACATTTTAAATCGTGCTTTAATTAGATAATTTTTAAAGAAAACCCCCTATGAACTTTGGAAAGGAAGAAAACCAAATATTGCATATTTTCATATTTTTGGTTGCCGATGTTTTGTATTAAATAATGGAAAGAAAAACTTGTAAATTTGATGCAAAATCAGATGAAGCAATCCTTCTAGGTTACTCCTCACTAGTAAAGCATTTAGAGTGTTCAACAAAAGAACTTTAGTAGTTGAGGAGTCCATACATATTGTCTTTGATGAATCTAACGATCTTCCTTCAAGGAAAAATGAGGGTGTGATGATGCAGATCCACTAATAGAAGGTATGAAGGAGATCACTCTGAAAGACTCAGCAACTCCAGAAGACAAGGATCAAGAAGACAAACAAAATGAGAAAGGTGAAGAAATTCAAGAACAACCTCAAGGTACAAATGACCTACCCAAGGAATGGAGGTATGTTCACAACCACCCTAAGGAGTTAATATTGGTGATCCTATGCATGGGGTAAAAACCGTTCTTCACTTAGAGATGTACTTAATCATTGTGCATTTGTATCTCAACTTGAACCTAAAACTTTTGAAGAAGCTGAAAATGATCATAACTGGATTAATGCTATGCAAGAAGAACTTAATCAATTTGAAAGAAATAATGTTTGGACCTTAGTGAAAAGACCTAAAGATTATTCAATAATTGGTACAAAATGGGTCTTTAGAAACAAATTAGATGAGCATGGAAATGTAATTAGAAATAAAGCAAGACTGGTTGCTAAAGGATATAATCAAGAAGAAGGAATTGATTTTGATGAAACCTTTGCACCTGTTGCTAGATTAAAGCCATTAGACTTCTACTTGCTTATGCTTGCTTTATGAAATTCAAACTATTTCAAATGGATGTTAAAAGTGCATTTTTAAATGGATATATTCTGAAGAAGTATATGTAGAACAACCCCCTGGATTTGAAAATCATGCTTTTCCCAATCATGTCTTTAGATTAAATAAAGCTTTATATGGTCTAAAACAAGCACCTAGAGCATGGTATGAAAGGCTAAGCAAATTTCTACTAAATAATAGGTTTCTCAAGAGGCAATGTAGATACAACCCTATTTATTAAAAGAAACCAAAATGATATGCTAATTATACAAATTTATGTTGATGACATAATTTTGGGTCTACTAATGAATCCCTTTGTCAAGACTTTGCTAAGCTTGTGCAGGGAGAGTTCGAGATGAGCATGATGGGGAGAACTCACCTTCTTCCTCGGACTCCAAATCAAACAATCAAAAGAGGAATCTCCATCACCCAAAGCAAGTACACCAAGGAACTACTCAAAAATTTGGAATGGAGAACTGCAAACCAATTGGCACACCAATGAGTCCCTCAAGTAAGCTTGACAAGGATGATGAAGGTAAAAGCGTAGACTTAAAATACTATAGAGGTATGATTGGCTCATTATTATATTTAACTGCAAGTAGGCCTGATATCATGTTTAGTGTTTGCTTATGTGCAAGATATCAATCTAATCCTAAGGAATCTCATTTGAATGCTGTTAAAAGAATCCTTAGATACTTAAATGGTACACAAACTATAGGGTTATGGTACTCTAAGGACTCACAAATTAATTTGTTAGGATATTCTGATGCTGATTTTGCTGGATGTAAATTAGATAGAAAAATCACAAGTGGAACTTGCCAATTTCTTGGAGTAAATCTAATCTCATGGTTTAGCAAGAAACAAAATTCGATGGTACTGTCTACGGCTGAGGCCGAATACATTGCAGCCGGAAGTTGTTGTGCTCAAATCTTGTGGATTAAGCAACAACTAGAAGATTTTGGGATCAAACTTAATGAAATACCAATAAAATGTGATAATACAAGTGCCATAAATCTATCTAAAAATCCAATTCAACACTCAAGATCTAAACATATTGAAATAAGACATCATTTCATAAGAGAACATGTTCAAAACAAAAATATAATTCTTGAATATGTTAGCACTGAAAATCAATTAGCCGATATCTTTACAAAGGCCCTTAGTGAGGATAGATTCTGTGAAATTAGGAGAAATCTAAGAATTCTAGATCCATTTGCCTAAAATTTTTCAATTTCCAAAGAATAGATGTCAAAAACTCTTAGAGCTCAATTTTTAACATCTATCCTGGTCCCAAAAGCTCAGATTTATCACTCTAAAAACTTATCTTTGAGCAAAATTCCTACTCCCAAAATTTGAATTTTTCTGGAATTTATTTGCATTTTTCCTGAATTTCTGAACTTCATGAGTCGACCCCTATGAGTCGACTCAATGGCAAACTTGTAAATCCCACCAACTTCCATCGGGTCCATTGTTTTTAAACGGGAAACCCTGTTCGTGAGACGACTCATCTTCCCATCATCTTCTTCCGAAAGCCGTCCTCTCCAACTCTTCTTGCTCCAAATCCAAGGATCAATTCTGAGGCAATTCTCCCTCCTCTCCACCAAAAATTGCCTCCTTGAAAAGGATTTTTCTGTGCTTTCTCGCATTGCTCGGCGCGGGTGGAACGTGCCCTAGAACTTCACCGTTCATTCAAAATCCGCTTCTTTTCTCCTCCAAAATCTCTCTTTATTCTCTTGTGATCCCTCCTCCACTGAATTCAAGTCTCCTTGTCTGCTACTTTATTGGATATGGCTCCAAAGATGAAACTTCCCCAAAGAAGGAAATCAATCCGAGAGCCTGAGGAAATTGTCCGAAAGAAAAGGCATGCTCAGTCTTCCAGTGTTCCGATCCAGTTTCAGTACCTGCTCAAGGTCCCTCTCAATCCTCAATAAGCCCCAGTGTAAATCCTCTTTCTGATAGAAAAGTAGAAATCGGGAAAAATATAGATTTTTGGTTCTTTGAGAAAGAAGGCTTTACTTTTGCTACCAAGATCAAACATCAAGGATGGGAACTTTATTGCTCTCTTAAGGATGTCACCTATGTTGATCTAGTCAGAGAGTTCTACCAGAACCTAAATTATGTAAATGGGTCAGTGACTTCAACTGTCAAAGGGATTGACATATGCTTGGATTCTAGGATATTGGGAGAAATACTTCAGTTGCCTAATGAAGGATACTCATATATGGAACTCCCAATTAAAGAAGAAGGGATCAGAATTATCTTAGGAGAAGCTTTTTCAGGAAGTTTAAACAGATTGGAAGCAAAGCTACTGTCCATTGAGATGAGGGTCCTGCATCAGATTGTGACAAAACTATTCTTTCCTAGGAGTGGTAGACATGACTTACTATCTGGCAGAGATGTATGTGTCATGTTTCATATCATCACTCAGACCCCCCTAAACCTCCCTGCACTTATGATAGAGGCCATGAGAGAAACTTTGAACAGATCCAAGGCACACTTGCCTTATGGTATGGCCCTTACTAGAGTTTTTAGGAGGTTTGAAGTTAGCTGTGAGGGGGAGACACCTACCAAGCTCTCACATGTGGACACTTTCAACCAACACAGCCTGCACCGAATGGGAATTACAAAGACTGTTGGTGGTTGGATCAAGGGCTCTGAAGAAAGAGCTGAGGAGAGAGCTGAGGAAAGAGCTGAAGACAGAACTGAAGGCAAAGTAGAAGAAGAAGGTCCATCTTCTCCTGTACATGATTTCAGGGCAGCTTCACCAGATACCCAGTTCATTCCTGATACTAAGGCTGGCCCTTCTGAGTTTACTAGGATGCCCACACCAGTGTATCAGCCAGAGAGCAGAGCACCTCATTCAGAGTTCAGACTGGCTGACGATCAGATCGAGCATATTTCACAGCGTGTGGCTTCTTTGCTGTCTAGCCAGTGGAGTAGTACTTCTTTTACACCTGGAGCTACTTCTTCTGATCAGACCATTACTCCCCACATCTCCACTGTATTTCAGATGATTTCAGATCAGTCCGTCAGGATACAGCAGCTTGAGGACACAGTCTGGAGACTGACTGGCAGAGTTCTTGACTTGCAGGGGCAAGTCCTTGCATTGGCCCATCCCCAGCCACAGGAGTCTACTATTGAGGTCACAGACCTCACTGCAGAGGCTGGCAGGCTCAAAGGAGCACTAGAAGGTGGATATGAGCTACTGAGGAAAGAGATCCGAGGATCGAGTGAGCATGCTACCACCCAGTTCACTACTCTACTTCAATCTGTTTCCAGAGCACTAAACGTACTTGATTCTATCAGACTCACCCTTTCTGTTCAGTCCCTAGCATCTTAGCATTCTCAGCCACCCAGTTCATCTCGCTCTCCTACTCGTGGCAGAGGCAGACGGGTAGAGGACGCACTTCTGATCCATCATCTCCTCACCCTATATCTGATGACTCCGATCATTGACTTATCGAGGTCCTAGGTGTTAGTGTCTTGTTCTAGGATCTATACCTTGGGGCCATGTATTGACATTTAGCCGGTTGAATTTTATGTATTGAAACAATTATGATATTAATGGAATCATCTTTTACCTATATTTCTACCTCTTCGTAATGATCATATTTTGGTTATATATTTTCTTCTTGTTGAAATATTGTCTTCTCCTTGTTGTTGTTTGCTGTTGATAATTGCTATATTAAGGGGGAGCAAACATCTGTGAAAAACTCTAAAGAAGAAGAAATTAAAGAATATTTCAGAAAAAGAAAAGAAAGAATTAACTATGTTTGATGATGTCAAAAAGGGGGAGAAATTAAACAAAAACAAAAATTGAAATTAGACAAAAAGCAAAATCCTAAATTATGAGAAAAAGGGGAGAAATTAATTAAAACAAATATTGGAGAAATTAAAATAAATATTGGAGAAATTAAAACAAATATTGAAGAAATTAAACAAATATTGGAGAAATTAAACAAAAACAAGGATTGAAAGATTAAACAAAACTTTGAGAAATTTTGGTATCAAAATTTGGTATCAGACAGAACTTAAACAAAAAGTCATCCATCAAAAGCAAAATCATGAGTACAATGCAAATAAGTTTTTTTATGCTCTGATATATTTCAAAATTCAAACTTGCTTTTGAAATTTTACTCACCTTGATACATCTTAAGAAATTTATTTTACTCTGATACATGATAAAATTCTCTATCCGATACAGTGTGAAGGTTTCTCTGATAAATTATAACATTTGATCCGATACAGTGTGAGAAAGTTTCTCTTATATATTATAACATTTGTTCTGATACAGTGTGAAATTTTCTCTGAAATTTGCTCTAATACAGTATGAAATTTTCTCTAAAATTTGTTCTGATACAATAAGAAATTTACTCTGACATTTGCTCTAATACAATGTAAAATTTTCTCTGATATATTATAAAATTTTCTTGCTCTGATACATTGTAAAATCTTTTCTGATATAATTATTTTTCTTACTCTGATACATAGAAAAAGTTATTTATCTTCTCTTGCTCTGATATATCTTGAACTCAAAATGATCTAATACCCTTTTCAAATCTTTAAGAAAATGGACAAACTATTTTTGCATTTATATTACATGCCAAAAGAATCATACTCTTTTCAAGCATATACACTTATAATGGATTCTTTTGAAATTAATGCATTAACATAAATATTTTTGTTCAAATGTTTTGTCATCATCAAAAAGGGGGAGATTGTTGCTCCTAGATTGATTTTGATGATCACAAAGCAGATTGAAGGGATACAAATAATTTTAAAATGAAAAAGTCCTATGCTCTTCAAGGGCAAAATCATAATTTCATTAAAATCCTGATTTGATAGTACCATTTGGTAGAACAAATGATTTGAAATCTATTGGTGAAAATTTCATTGTGTTTGGACTTATATTTTTGAAGTTATGAAGGTTTGAAGTGCATGAGTCGACTCATGAGTCAACTCATGGCACTATGAGCTGATTGGCACGCAAAAATTCTCCTTGGCACGCTAGTTTTCTGGCTTGGCATGACCTGTGAGTCGACTCATGAGTCGACCCACAAGGCATGAGTCGACTCATGAGTCGACCCCTGCTAATTTGAGCCAAGAATTTTCAGAAATGCATTCTCTGGTTTTTGCAACAGAGGTCGACTCATGAGTCGACCCCTGAAGCATGAGTCGACTCATGAGTCGACCCCTGCGATGGGAATTGTCAGCAATGGCTATTTTTTTGCCCGTTTTAATTGCCATTTATGCTTCCTAAAAATTCTCTAACGGCTCTTTATCTACCTAAATTGTTTTCTCTTGCTTCTAATGCTACAAAATGCTTAAAATGGTGAAAGAAATTGCAGATTAAATAGCGGATCAAACGTGAAATCAAAAATGAGAAGAACAGAAGAGAGGATCCAAAATCTGTACGAAAAAGCCTGAGATCAACAAAAAATCCAAAGAGAAAAAGAGAGAGGATCCACAATATACCAGAGAGATTGTGAAAGAGAAAAGCAAGATCTTTCAAGGAGAGAATTCTTCACGCCTATTATTTCAACCTTGATCTAGAGATTGTTCAAAGCTTTCAAGAGATCTTCAATCAATAATCAACCTCTTCTCAAGCATTCAAGCGTTCATCCACTTTGAGAAAATCTGAAAAAGGGGTTCTTCATTTGAGTAAAGCTTTTATTGTTATATTTGCTCATTTAAGGAGCTATTATTGTATTAATCTGTGCTCAAAATTTTCTAACTCTTTGTGAGTTTTTGTTCTTGTTTTTGGAGGATTTTCAAAACAAGGAAAGGTTGATCCGAACCTGAAATCGGAGTATTTTGGGTTTACTTGTACCCGGAAAATAAGTGATCTAGCTTGGGATAGCTAGTGTCGGAGTTTCCGACGTCTTGTATTCTAGCTTGGGATAGCTAGTGTCGGAGTTTCCGACGTTTTGTATTCGGGTTGAATACAAAGGATAGTGGATTAAAATTCCCAAGTGGGATCTTGGGGAGTGGATGTAGGTGCAAGGTTAGCACCGAACCACTATAAATCCTTGTGTTTGTGGTGTGCTTTATCACTTTATCTTATTTCTTTATTATATCCTTGCAATACTTCTTTAGGTAATTAATATTGATTTAAAGCCATTGTTTTGTTCTTCATAAGTTATCTGTTGGGCTTAAAATTTTTAGAAACCCAATTCACCCCCCCCTCTTGGGTTGCATAGCTGGGCAACAAACACCATGAGGCGAGCCATCACTGGATTTGCTCAGCTTCTAGGAGAACAAATTCATGAATCATGGGAGAGACATAAGGAACTTCTTAGAAAATGCCCACACCATGGTCTATCTAAGTGGCAAATTGTTCAAGCTTTTTATGAGGGTTTAGGTGACCAATACAGACAGATGGTAGATGCATCTTGTGGGGGTGTATTTATGAGTAAAAGTGAGGATGAAGCCTACACTTTATTTGAAATTTTGAGTGAAAATTCAATCAATCATGCTTCATTATCCTCCTACGAAAGATCAATTCCTCACCAAAAGTGGGCAAGAATTTTTGAGATCAAGCAAACAGACTCTAGTCCTAAGATCGATTTGAACCTAATACCCCAAAGATTAGATAAAGTCAACCTTCTTGCCCAGATATTTGATCAGTTCCTAGCATTAGATCAACAATCTATAATCGAGTCTTGCTTTGTGTCTTTTGTAAGGATCTAAAAATAATCTTGGCTAAGTTGGGGGAGAATTAGTTTTAAAAAGACTTATGGATCAGGTGATATCTCTCCTTTTCTTTCTCTTTACATGCACTGTTCATATTTCCTACTCCATTAAGGACAATGTTGATTAAGTTTGGGGGGAGAATAAAATTTTTTTAAGTCCTCAAGTAAGTTAGTATTTAGTATTTAAGCATCTGATTACACTTAAGAATCGAGTTAAACCAAGTATTTTTTTAAAAAAAAAGAAAATTGATGTACAGATCAAAGAGTTTGTGAGATATTGAGGGATCAAATATTAAGAAAACTCAATAAAGAGTTAAGTTTAGAACTTAAATAGTTTTCTTTGAGCATTTCTAAATTTTCTACCAGCATTAAAGAAGAATTTACTTTCTATGGATTTGTGAAGAGTAACTATATGTTTCTTCATATATTTAAAAAAAAAAATTCTAAGTACTTCATGCTGAGTAATCGGGCCTCTTTGCCTAAGCAAGCATTGAGTTTCATGTCAAAAGATATGAAGGGCAAAGAAGCTTTATTGTAAAGCTAGTTTTAACTCGTAGCCTGTTTGATTCGAGCAAGTAGGTTCGAGGGATATTTTATACCTAGTGCCCTAAAGCCATCTGGTTTGGGAGTTATTGACTGAAAACTCGCTATATGGGTCAAACAGAAAACTTAAGGGGTTAAGATACTCAATAGCGGTACAATATTAAAAAAAAATTAATCAATAAATGAAGGACAGAAGTAACAATATACCTGTCCATATGAAGGTTAATGATTTGGAGATAAAAGTAGGGATAATTTAAAAAGTTCAGAAAAGGTTTAGTGTTCTTAGTTTAACTCTCATATTGACTAGTATTAATACACTCTATTGAACATCAGTGGCCTTTTTAAAAAATTATTTGGTGAAATTTGAGATTTTAAATTTAAAGGTACTTGATTCTAAATTCTTTCTTTACTCGAGGACGAGCAAAGTTTAAGTTGGAGAGTGTGATAAGTGGTATATTTTTATATTTATTGAAAATATTTTTGGTAACTTATGGTGCTAACATCTTCTTAAAAATCCTAATTTCATGAATTTATTAAATTTTCTTAAAAAATAAGTGATTTTGAAAAAAAATATGGAATTAGATATATTTATAAAAAAATAGATGTTAATTTAATTGAGCAATTTAAGCACCAAAATGAAGAAAAATTTTTAAAAAATTTAATGCATATTTTTTCTAATTTTTTAGGTGAAAATCGGAGCAAAAATGAAACTAAAATACCCTAAAAAATAAATAAAATAGCCTCCGATGCATGGTGGACCGGTCGGTTGGTCCACAGAGCCAAGGCACGGTCCACAAGAATAGTTACGCGGTCCACAGACGCGGCTCACAGCGAGAGAAAGATCTGGGCGCGATCCAACGGTTGAGATTCAATCAGACCCAGATCCGACGGTTCAGACTCGTTGCCGACTTTGAATAGGACTCTTTTGCGCAATCCGATGGCCCATAAGCAATCCATCATGCGATCCAATGGCTGTTATCATTTCCAACTTTGAATAGGATTCTTTTGCGTGATCCGACGGTCAGAACTAAATCAGAACCCAGATCCAACGGCTGACATTTGATCCGACCCTGATAAAAATTATAACTCTGATTTTTTAGCAGATCTGGACGGTCTGAAGCTGATCCGATGGCCAAGAATATTCCTAAAAAGATTAATACGATTTCTAAGGATTTTAGGACTCCTTTTTCTACCAAAAAATCATAAAAAAATTATCTATAAATAGGGGGTCCGGGAATAAGCTTTTGGAGAAGAAAAATTGAGTAGAAAGTGTAAAAAAAAATTAAAAAAATAAAATAGCTTTAGGGACCCAAGGAAAAGAAGGAAAAAAATCGGTTCGCTCTACGGAGTACGATGAAAGATAGAGAGGTCATCAACCATCTTCCCGATGAGGCTTCACTGATCAACTTCAGATCCTTGTTACAGTTTTATTTTTATTTTATTTTATTATTTCTTTTAAATTTTTTATACTTGAATTTCAATTTTAATTAATGTAAAATTTATTTTCCTGTACTTTAAATTTTTGTCTTTTATTTTTTGCACGTAGATGTTAGGATCTAATTAGTATATCTTAGTTCCAATTTATTTTTATACTTTTTAAATTTCTATTATTTATTTTTATTGCAAGTAGATACTAGGATCTAGTTAGTAGATCTTAATACCCGATTTATTTTTCGCACTTTTAATTTTTATTTTCTGACTTAAATTGCTTTCTCCAAAATTTTATTTTTTTTATAAAATCAAGATTTCAAATCAAAATTCTGCTTTCTCTGTGGATTCGACCTAACTCACTACTTTCTATATATTTTTAATTTTTATTGAAGTCGAAATTTGATTGATAATCACGGTGTCCTAACAACAACATCGCGATCGTATCAACCTTCATGGACTCCATTTCGGATTGCATGGCTTCAAGCTATTTCTCAGAATCAGGTCTCTGCATTACATCCATATAGGTGATCGGATCCTCATCGTTCTCATCGAGTTCGATGGAATCACCATCTCGGACCAAGAAACTGTAGTATCTGTCCGGCTGATGTGGTACTCTATCAGATTGCCTTAATGGTGCAAGTACATTGGGCTTCGAATCTGATCTAATCAAATCCGACTCAGGTTCAGCTATTGGTGTTGGTCCTTCTACCTGTTGAACTTCATCAAGTTCAACCTTAGAGACAACAGTTCCTTCATCAAGAAACTCTTTTTCTAAAAAGGTTGCCTTAAGACTGACGAACATCTTTTGTTCATCAGCATGGTAGAAAAAATATCCTTTGGTCTCTTTGGGGTACCCTATGGATGTGCATTTGTTAGACCTAGGTCCAAGTTTATCTGTAACTAACCATTTGACATAGGTCGGGCACCCTAGACCCTAAGGTGTGAAAGTGCTAGCTTACGCCTTGTCCATATCTCATATGAAGTCTTAATTACAGACTTACTTAGAATCCTATTTAACAGATAACAGATCGATTCGAGTGTATATCTCCAGAAGGATATCGATAAGCTGGCAAAACCCATCATGGATCGGATCATGTCTAACAGAGTCTGATTTCTTCTTTCAGACACACCATTATGCTGTGGTGTTCCTAGAGGAGTCCATTGAAAAGAATCTCATTATCTCCTAGATATGTGAGAAACTCACCAGAAAGATATTGCCCTCTTCGATCAGATCGAAGAGTTTTAATACTCTTTTCAGTTTATTTTTCTACTTCATTTCAGAATCGTTTGGACATTTCAAATGAATCCGACTTATGTTTATCAGATAGACATATCCATATCTGGATAGATCATCCGTGAAAGTGATGAAGTAGAAATATCCACCTCTAGCACTTGTGCTCATGGGCCCGCATACATCAGTATGTACTAGGCCCAAGAGCTCAGTTGCTCTCTCACCTTTTTTAAAAAAGGTGACTTGGTCATTTTACCAAGAAGACAGAACTCACAGATTGGAAGTGATTCACAATCATTGACTTTGAAGATTTCCTCTTGAGTCAACCTGTTTATCCTGTTCTTGTTTATATGACCTAGCCTACAGTGCCACAAATAGAGAAATTGTAAGGAGTTATCATATAAATACTTTGCCTAGCAACAGCTTGCTTCTTTCTCTGCCTATTCGGATCCAAGGAGGCAATGTACTGAGGACAGTTCCTCTTCCAGTGCCCCCGCTTCTTGCAAAAGAAGTATTCAGCTTGACTCTTATCGGGCTTGATCTTTCTGGTCTGGCCCTGTTGGAAATAGTGTCCCAAAGCCAATCGTCAACCTGTTGACGGTTGTGCTCTTTTTTATATTAGTACATGAATTATAAATAAATAAAAGTTATTTTGATATTTTTCATCACAAATTGTTTCATCTTCTAATGAACTCCTATGTTGTAGTGAAGTCCTTAGGACTATTTAGACTCAACAAAGGAAGATTTGTCGTTTAGTCCTTAAACCTATTCGTGACCAAATGATATGTTGTTATCAAGGACAATAATAATTTTATCAAAATAATATTTATCAAGCATAGGTCATTGTGTGCCATATGGGTTGGTTGTCCTCTTAATCAAGGAGTGTGAAGACACTGGTATGGCATACAGGTGAGATGTAAGGGTACATCTGCACTGAACATGACCGACTCTGGAGCTTTTTCTGCTGTCAAGATTTACTCCGATGGGATATGGGTATAACTGTCCCTCCGACCTGAGACCGCCATGGTGACTTGCAAGTAACTCACTACACTTAGGCACTAGACTACCTGAATTTCTAATTCAGTGACGGAAGGCTGCTGGGTGTAGTCAAGTACTTGACTTGTCGATGCGTGTGTCAAGATGGGATTGACCACTCTAGTTCAAGAGCTGTGTACAGTCATGTTTCAATTTAGCAAAACCTTGGCCAGGGTAATTCTAGTGAGAAGTCACAGGACTGTTTGAGTTGAGCATGATTCGGATGATCTAATTAGGGTTGACAGTTTAATCCTGAGTCATCCTAAACACAGGGGTCAAAAGGATGAATTATATAGTAACCATATTCACGTAGGTTCTAAGTATTGTGATTGTAACTATTCGACCTATCCGAACATCGGATACCATTGCTAGATGGTCACTTCGATTAGTACAGGAATTGGTTCCTGTGCTACCGGCTTAGGTTCGAACCTACGGGGTCACACACATTAGAGGTTCCTATCTGATCTGATGGCTGGTGAAGAGTCCTAATGCTCGTGGACTTTGAGTCCTACGTGTCTAAAACTCTATGATCAAGAATCAAGATTCTCTAATCATGAGTTTCACACATTTTGGGTACCGAGGGTCAAGAGTCCCACTGGTTTGGGACTTTTTGATCAGGGTTTCATATCGATGGACTCTGATGCCCGATTGTCCATCGGATTTAGACTCAATATTTATGAGAGATTTAATTAGTAATTTGATCACTAATTAACTTAATTTGATTGAGTAATTATTTTTGGATCAAGTCCAATTGAATTGGATTTAGTTGGGTTTGACCCGATTAGGTTAAGTGGTGACCTAATCGCTAAGGTATTTTGGTCCCTGATCTAATCAGGGTTGGGCTTAGTCAATTTTTGATTTGATTAAGATTTTATTAACCCTAATTAAGCCTAATTAAGTTGTATTTAACTTAGTCTAATTGTGCCTAACCTATTTTGATTAGGTTGGCTCAATTAGGTTCAAACCACCTTTGACCTCAACTCTCTGCGCCACCTCACTCATTTGCGCCCATTTGAATTCACGAGAAACAACTTCTGGTAAATTTTATCCCACACAGAAGCCTTCCCACGCCCACACTTGTGCGCCAATTATTTGGACAAATATTGATTTGTTAGCCATTCAAATTCAAAGGGTATTTGAATTTAAATGGATAACTAATCCCGTGCGCAATATCTGATTTGAAAAAAAAAAGTGGGTGTGAGGAAGGTTTTTGCATGGTTTTGAAAAGTTCAAAAATTTTGAGAGGAAAGAAAAGAAAGAGAGTGGGCGCAGGGTCTTCTGTGAGTATCCTAGGGTTTCTACCTAGGGTTCGGAAAGTGAGAAGGTGAGATATGTGTTTTGAGCCCACCAAACTTCAGGGAGAGCTTCATCAACCTCTCAAACATCTTTGCTGATGATCTAGAGCATCCAAAGAGTCGGTAGACATCGATCGAAGGAGTTCGATCAGTATCGACCGTCAAAAGGGTTCTGCGATGAACTGGCATTCGTGAGGAGCCGATCAGATCGGGAGCTTCATGTGGACAATCTGTGGAAGTCAGACACACTGTGTGGCTATGTTGCAATGATCAGACCTTTTCGATGGTGATCAGATTGCGGCGATCAACTATCCGCACAAAGGTAATGTATTCTGAACACATAATAGTAAAAGATTTACTGTAGAAGTTTAAATTTCAAATTTAAATGCATGCTGTATATATATCATATTTAGATCTTTATGTATGATTAATATATATTAATTAATTAGATTAATTAATAATTTCTACAGTAAAATAGTAATTTTGAAAAAGTTTTAAAATTATCGTTTTACCCCTACACTAAAATTCACTTCAAATGGTATCAGAGCGGGTTCTAAAATATGATATATATTTGCATGCATAGATTAAGCAGTAATCTAAAAGTTTAAATTTAAAATTTGAATTTAAATTTTGAAATTTAAAATTTAAAATTTAAAATTTAAAATTTAAAATTTAAAATTCAAAATTCAAAATTCAAAAATTTAAAATTCAAAATTTGAAATTTAAAATTTGTTTGAAATTTCAAATTTGATATTCAAAATTTAAAATTCAAAATTTGAAATTTAAAAATTTAAAATTTGGTTGAAATTTAAAATTCAAAATTTGAAATTTAAAATTTAAAATTTAAATTTTGAAATTGGTATATTTAGATATACTTGATCCAAGTAGCAAGTAGTCTAATTGGGTTGGTTGCCATGGTCATCCGGTCATAGGAGAAAAATAAGATTTAAAGGCCCTCTCCTCTCATTCGATGGGGTTCTCCTATGGCGGTAGGGGTGCTGATGCAATTATATCCCATACAGACGAAGTAGTGAAAGGACTTAATTGTAAAGGTTCTATTGTAAAATTTATCATAAATATGTTAGATTAGATCTAAAGAAATATTCATGATTTATTTTGATTGAGTTATTTTTTGTTAAGTAATTAGCAATAGGATTGCTGTTTATGAAATATGCTGATCCGTTTGTGAAATGAGTCAACACATTTGGTGAACAGAAAATAAAACCTTTCAAATTTAAAAATTATTTTTGAAATGCCAAACCCTGACCCATCAGCCCAAATACTTAATTAAAAGAATTAAGTGTTGTCTAGTTGGTCTAGAATTGTGAATTAAGACCTAAGACAATTGCATAAACTTGTGGGTCAATGGGTTAGATGGATTAGGTCCATAATTGGGTTAGACTTAAGGTTAACTTAAAGAAATAGACTAAATTAGAGTAATTGATCAAATCTAATCAAAAATTGAATTAGATTAGGTCAAAGACACTCTAGACTCAACTCCAATAGTTGTAGTTGAATGGGTCCATGTCTTTAACTAGACCAAGATAGACCTAATTCATGGCTACGCGGTGGAACCCTATTTACTAAGTTGATCAAATTAAAACTAATGAACCAATTGGTGTCTAAGGTAAGTTCGGCAATATGACCAGTGGTTTTTAAGTAGGAGCTACTCGTATTGATTCGATCTCTGATGAGTTAATGGCATATCCCCACCACTGATCTCACTTACCTGGCCAACCTGGTGAGTTAGGTTTTGATTAGATCACTTGGTGATTAGGGCTCACCCACGTCATTAGGTAAATTAGTGTGACTGATTTAGGTGCTCCTAATGCCAGCTTTAATTAAATCTTTTTTAATCTAACTTGGTGAAGTCAGTGGGAGGATTGAAATTGGCTGGTTAATTTCTTCTCTTCTATCCTTTAATAAAATCCTAAAAAATTATTAGGTCCCTAAAAATAATTAAGTTATATTGATAACTAAGTCATAGCCTCCCATTAAGTGAGTGATAACGAGTCCATTAGTTTAATAATCACTGGAGGCCCAAAGGCCTGGTGCTTATTGACTAATGGAATTATCATTCATAATATGATAATTTGGTTGAGTCTTTTTTATGGTGGTCAGGTTGGCTGACCAAAGTCGGGCCTGATCATTTATTGGTCCGATTCACCATATCAAGTCATGTTAATGGTTGGACCTAACCAGATCTTTTCAGTGGAGGCCAAAGCCTACTGATTAGGTTCTGGGGCAAAATAAATTACTAGAAGTTGTTTAGAGAAATAACTGGTTATGAACCTACCCATAGATGCACATGGGTTGACCAACCAAAGTTGGGCTCGTGTGTGGTCTGTGTGGATTCTAGTACCCACTAAGGAATTAATGTAATTCCTTGAATTGGAGGTTAAGGCTACCAGTTCATAAAAATACTGGGAGAAACTTTAGACTAAAGTCCAAGTCTTTAGTATTAATAATTTATGTACTAATAAAGGTCTGATTTTTCTTTATGCAGCTATGGCCACTACCCTGTCGCTCTAGTGATTATTAGATAATGACAAGCTCATGGGACCTAATTTCGATAGCTGGTATCGAAAATTGAAAATCGTCCTTGAGCATGAGTGGATCCTTTATGTAGTAACGGATCCGACACCTGAGGAGCCAGCCCCGAACGCTAGAGGGATGGTCCGAGACATTTACCAAAAGTGGCTCAATGACCACACCACCGTTCGGTGTATAATGCTGGCGGTAATGAATGATGAGTTTAGTCGTAGGTTTGAGAACGCCCAGCCACAGGAGATGCTTCAAATATTGAACGACTCCTTTGGCACGCCTGACGATGTTGAAAGGCATAAAACTAGTCGTGCCATTTTCAATGCTCGGATGAGGGATGGGGCCTCAGTCATCGATCATGTACTGTACATGTTCAAAATGATTGAGTGCCTAAGTAAATTGGGCTTTTCCTTGCACGAGCAACTCGGTAAGGATGCAATCCTTAATTCATTGCCCAAGTCCTTCCTCCCCTTCCTTACTTATTTTGAATGACAAAGCCTGCAGTGAACTACCACGGCTTGTTGGGGTTACTGCAGAACTTTGAGAAGGATCACCAGCTCCATAAGGAGTCGGTGAATGTTGTGGGAGGGTCTTCTTCTGATCGTCGACCCTTTAAGAAAGGGAAGAAGAACAAGAAGAAGAATAAGAAGGTGCAGTCGCATGCTGGGAATCTGCACAGGGTCAGACCAAGAAGTGCAAGCCCGATCAGATCCAGGCGGAGTGTTTCTTTTGCAAGAAGCAGGGGCACTGGAAAAGGAACTGTCCTCTATATATTGCCTCCCTGGACCCGAACAGGCCGAACAAGAAGCAAGGCAATTATATGATAACACCTTGCAACTTTTCCATTTGTGATACTACTATCTGGGTATTGGATACTGAAAGTCCTTATCATATCCGTACTTCGATGCAGGGTCTGCAGGTCAGTAGGAGATTTGATGAAGGCGAGAGGTTCCTGAATGTTGGAGATGGAAGCAAAGTCCCAGTTCTAGCTTTAGAAATCATGAACTTTGTAATCAACTCTCGTAATGTAATTTTGAGTGAATGTCACTATTGTCCAAGTTTTTTATTAAATATTATTTCTGTAGGCTTTTTGGCCATGTACGGTTATGAATTTTTAATAAAAAAAAATATTTGCAATATCATTTTGAATGGTGTTACAATGTTTGTTGGACAACTAAATAATAGAATTTACTTACTATCACAGCCTGTTAATGTGGTTCAAACCTCTGGTAAACACCCTAGAATGGATAATATGTCAGAAGTCTACCTTTGGCACTGTAGGCTAGGTCATATCAATAAGAATAGGATAAACAGGTTGGCTCAAGAAGAATTCTTGAAGTTGGTTATTATGAATCACTTCCAACCCGTGAGTCCTATCTTCTTGGGAAGATGACCAAGTCACCTTTTACTGAAAAAGGTGAGCGAGCCAGTGAACTCTTGGGTCTAGTACATTCTGATGAATGTGGACCCATGAGCTCAAGTGCAAGAGGTGGATATTTCTACTTCATAACCTTCACAGACGACCTATCTAGGTATGGGTATGTCTACTTAATAAAGCATAAGTCGGAGTCGTTTGAAATGTTTAAACTATTCCGAAATGAGGTAGAAAAATAAACTGGGAAGTGTATTAAAACTCTTCGATCTGATCGAGGAGGTGAATATCTTTCCAATGAGTTTTTGACATATCTTGGAGAGAATAGGATTCTTTCTCAGTGGACTCCTCCTGAAACACCACAGCATAATGGTGTGTCTGAAAGGAGGAATCGGACCTTGTTGGACATTGTTTGATCCATGATGGGGTTTGTTGGTTTGCCGATCTTCCTTTGGGGATATGTGCTCGATTCAGCTTGTTATCTTCTAAATAGGGTTCCGAGTAAATCTGTAACTAAAATGCCATATGAGATATGAATAGGACGTAAGCCAATTTCTCGCACCTTAGGGTTTGGGGGTGTTCGGCTTATGTTAAATATTTAATTACGGATAAACTTAGACCTAGGTCTGACAAGTATAATTTCATAGGGTATCCAAAAGAGATCAAAGGGTATTATTTCTACCTAGCTGATGAGTAAAAGATGTGTGTCAGCCTTAAGGCAATCTTTTTGGAAAAAAAATTCCTTGGTGAAGGGACTATTGCCTCTAAGGTCAAACTTGACGAAGTTCGGCAGGTGAAAAAACCAACACAAGTTGCTGAACCTGAATCGAATTTGGTTAGATCAGATCCGGAGCCCATTATCCCTGCACCCTTAAAGCGGTCTGGTAGAGTACCACATCAACCAGACAGATACTATGGTTTCTTGATCCGGGACGGCGATCCTATCGAACTTAATAAAAACAATGAAGATCTGATCACCTATATGGATGCAATGTAGAGATCTGACTCTGAGAAATGGCTAGAGGCCATGAAATCCGAAATAGAATCCATGAAGGTCAATGATGTGTGGACATTGGTTGACCCACCCGAAGGAGTAAAACCCATAGGGTGTAAGTGGGTCTTCAAGAGGAAGAGAGGCGCAGACGGAAAGGTGGAGAGCTATAAAACCCGTCTGGTTGCCAAGGGATATCATCAACATTATGGTATAGACTATGATGAGATATTTTCTCCAATGACAATGCTCAAATCCATTCAGATTATGCTTGCGATAGCTGTCCATCTGGACTATAAAATCTGGCAGATGGATGTGAAGACAGCTTTCCTAAATGGAGAGCTGGACGAAGAGGTGTATATAATACAACCTGAAGGATTCACATCCATAGATGAGTCTAAGGTGTGCCGGCTACAGAGATCCATTTATGGACTTAAGCAGGCATCCCAGAGTTGGAACATACATTTTGATAGGACGATCAAAACGTATGGCTTCGTTAAAAATGTAGAAGAGCCCTGCATTTATAAGTGGGCTAATGGTCCAGTAGTGGTATTTCTTGTATTGTATGTGGATGATATTCTCTTAATCGGGAATGATGTCCCTGCATTACAAGGAATAAAGATTTGGCTGTCATCACAGTTCTCCATGAAGGATCTGGGAGAAGCTTTCTACATCCTAGGGATGAGGATATATAGGGATAGATCTAAAAGATTGTTTGGCTTATCCCAGTCCAGGTACATTGATACTATGCTGAAAAAGTTCAGCATGGAGAATTTCAAGAAAGACTATCTACCGATAGGCCATGAAATTTCTCTCTCAAAGAGGGATTATCTGACAACACCTCAAGAGAGAGAGCGTATGGGTAGAATTCTATATGCTTCGGTAGTGGGATCTATCATGTACGCCATGACATATACACGACCAGATGTGGCATACTCACTAGGGGTAGTGAGTAGATACCATCAGATCTAGGGGAGAATCACTGGAAGGTTGTTAAAACCATCCTGAAATATTTAAAAAATACTAAGGACCAGTGGCTTGTTTATGGTGAATCAGACTTGAGACTTATAGGGTTTACAGACTCCAGTTTCCAGTCTGATCACGATGACAGCAAGAGTATGTCAGGATTTATTTTTACCCTTAATGGTGGGGCTGTCTGCTGGAAGAGTTTCAAGCAGCACACTGTGGCTGATTCAGTTTGCGAGGTAGAGTATGTCGCTGCATCAGATGCTGCCAAAGAAGCAGTGTGGCTAAAAAAATTCATCATCGAGCTCGAAGTAGCACCCTCCCTTGTTGGTCCAGTTCTGCTCTACTGTGACAGCTCTGGAGCCATTGCTCAGGCGAAGGAACAAAGGCACACCAGCGGACGAAGCATATTCTGCGCCGCTACCATCTCATCTGAGAAATCATGGATCGAGGTGACATCGACCTTCAAAAGATCGACGGAAAGGAGAACCTGGCCGACCCATTCACTAAGCCATTATGGTGAAGGAGTTCGACGACTTCAAGTCGAAGATGGATATTAAATACTGCACCGATTGAATTTAGGCCAAGTGGGAGATTGTTGGGAATAGTGTTCCGAAGCCAATCGTTAGCCTGTTGACGGTTGTGCTCTTTCTTGTATTAGTATATAAATTATAAATAAATAAAAGTTATTTTGATATTTTTTATCACAAATTATTTCATCTTCTAATGAACTCCTGTATTGTGGTGAAGTCTTTAGGACTATTTAGACTCGACAAAAGAGAATTTGTAGTTTAGTCCTTAAACTTGTTCGTGACCCAATGATACATTGTTATCAAGGACAACAATATTTATCAAGCATAGGTCGTTGTGTGCCATATGGGTTGGTTGTCCTCTTAACCAAGGTGTGGAGACACTGGTATGGCATACAGGTGAGATGTAAGGGTACATCTGCACTGAACATGATCGATTTTGGAGCTTTTTCTGCTGTCAAGATTTTCTCTGATGGGATATGGATATAACTGTCCCTCCGATCTGAGACTGTCACGGTGACTTGCAAGCAACTCACTACACTTACGCACTGGACTACCTGAATTTCTAATTCAGCGACGGAAGGCTGCTGGGTGTAGTCAAGTACTTGACTTGTCGGTGTGTGTGTCAAGATGGGATTGACCACTCCAGTTCAGGAGCTGTGTACAGTCATATTTCAATTTAGCAAAACCTTGGTCAGGATAGTCATAGTGAGGAGTCACAGGACTATTTGAGTTGAGCACGATTCGGATGATCTAATCAGGATTGACAGTTTAACCCTGAGTCATCCTAAACACAGGGGTCAAAAGGATGAATTATACAGTAACTATATTCATGTAGGTTCTGAGTGTTGCGATTGCAACTATTTGATCTATCCAGATGTCGGGTACCATTGCTAGATGGTCACTTCGATTAGTACAGGAATTGGTTCCTGTGCTACCGGCTTAGGTTCGAACCTGTGGGGTCACACACATTAGAGGTTCCTATCTAATCTGATGGCTGGTGAAGCATCCTAATGCTCATGAACTTTGAGTCCTACATGTCTGAAACTCTGTGATCGAGAATCAGGATTCTCTGATCATGAGTTCCACACATTTTGGGTACCGAGGTCAAGAGTCCCACTGGTTTGGGACTTTTTGATCAGGATTTCATATCGATGGACTCTGATGCCCGATTGCCCATCGAATTTGGACTCAATATTTATGAGAGATTTAATTAATGATTTGATTATTAATTAACTTAATTTGATTGAGTAATTATTTTTGGATCAAGTCCAATTGAATTGGATTCAGTTGGGTTTGACCCGATTAGGTTAAGTGTTGACCTAATCGCTAAGGTGTTTTGATCCCTGATCTGATCAGGGGTTGGACTTAGTCAATTTCTGATTTAATTAAGATTTTATTGAGCCTAATTAAGCCTAATTAAGTTAGGTTTAACTTAGTCTAATTGTGCCTAACCTATTTTGATTAGGTTGGCTCAATTAGGTTCAAACCACCTTTGACCTCAACTCCCTGCGCCACCTCACTCATCTGCGCCCATTTGAATTCATGAGAAATAACTTCTCATGAATTTTATCCCACACAGAAGCCTTCCCACACCCACACTTGTGTGCCAATTATTTGGATAAATATTGATTTGTTAGCCATTCAAATTCAAAGGGTGTTTAAATTTAAATGGATAACTAATCTCGTGCGCAATATCTGATCTGAAAAAGAAAAGTGGGCATGAGGAAGGTTTCTGCATGGTTTTGAAAAGTTCAAAAATTTTGAGAGGAAAGAAAAGAAAGAGAGTGGGCGCAGGGTCTTCTGTGAGTACCCTAGGGTTTCTGCCTAGGGTTCGAAAAGTGAGAAGGTGAGCTACAAGTGTTGTGAGCCCACCAAACTTCAGGGAGAGCTTCATCAACCTCTCAAACATCTTTGCTGATGATCCAGAGCATCCGAAGAGTCGGCAGACATCGATCAAAGGAGTTCGATCAGCATCGACCGTCGAAAGGGTTCTGCGATGAACTAGCATTCGTGAGGAGCCGATCAGATCGGGAGCTTCGTGTGGACAATCCATGGAGGTCAGACATATTGTGTGGCTATGTTGTAATGATCGAACCTTTTCGATGTTGATCAGATTGCGGTGATCAACTATCCGCACAAAGGTAATGTGTTCTGAACACATAACAGTAAAAGGTTTACTATAGAAGTTTAAATTTTAAATTTAAATGCATGCTGTATATATATCATATTTAGATCCTTATGTAGGGTTAATACATGTTAATTAATTAGATTAATTAATAATTTTCACTATAAAATAATAATTTTAAAAAAGTTTTAAAATTATCATTTTACCCCTGCACTGAAATTCGCTTCAGGCCCTGCACTGATGTCCCATCTAAACATGCACCTTCTTCACTTTCTTCTTCTTGTTCTTCTTTCCTTTCTTAAAGGGTCGAGAACCAAAAGACGAACCTCCCACTAAGTTCACCAACTTATTGTGGAGTTGGTGATCCTTCTCAAAGTTTTGAAGCAACCCCAGTAACTCATGTAGTTTACTTCAGGCTTTGTCATTCTATAATGAGTGAGGAATGGGAGATAAGACTTGGACAGCGAGTTCAGTATTGCATCTTTCCCAAGCTGCTCATGCAAAGAAAAGTCGAGCTTACTCAAACACTCCATCAGCTCGATCATGTACAATACATGATCAATGACAGAAGCACCATCCCGTATTTTGGCATTGAACCTCTCCACGTCATCGGGTGTGCCAAAGGCATCCTCCAACACTTGAAGCATGTCCTTTGGTTAAGTCATCTCAAATCTACGACTGAACTCGTCGCCCATGGCAGCCAGCATGATGCAGCACACCGTGGTTCGATCACTGAGCCACTTCTGGTAAGTGTCTCTAACTGTTCCACATGCATTGGCAGCGGCTCCTCAGGTGCAGGATCCGTTATCATATATAGGATCCGTTCATACTCTAGGACTATCTTCAACTTTTTATACCAGCTACCGAAGTTAGGTCCCACCAACTTATCATTGTCCAACAATGATCGGAGTGATAGAAAAGTGGCCATATCTGTACAAAGAAAAACCATAACCTAATTAATAATTGATTCATTAAACTTAAAGATTTAGACTTTAATCAAAAGATTTCTCTCACTATTGTATTCAAATTGGTAGCCTCTATCTTCAATTCGAGGAATTACCTTCATTCCTTAGTGGGTACTAGAATCCATTTAGACTGTACACACCCCAACTTTGGTTGGCCAACCCATATACATCTAAGGGTAGGTTCATAACCAATTATTTTTTTAAATAATTTTTAATAATTTTAATTTTGCCCCAGTCCCTAATCAGTAGGCTTTGGCCTCCACTGAAAAGGTCTGGTTAGGTCCAACTATTAACATGACCATACTTGGCCCATCTAGCCAATGAATGATTAGGCCCAACTTTGGTTGGCTAACCTAACCACCATTTAGAAAGATGCAGTCAAAATATCATATTATGAATGACAATTCCATCAGCCGATAAGCACCAGGCCTTTGGGCCTCCAATAATTATCCAACTGATGGACCCATTATCATCCACTAAATGGGAGGCTATGATCTAGTTATCACCATAACTATTTTATTTTAAGAATCTAATAATTTTAGAGGATTTAATTGATTTAGAGGATGAAGTCAGATGAACCAGCTTATCATGATCCTCCCACTGGCTTCACCAAGTCAGCTTAAGGGAGACCATTAAAAGGGCTGGTCTAGGAGTACCTAAATTAGTTACACTGATTTACCTAGCTGACATGGGTCAGCTCGAATAGTCAAGTGATCCGATCAAAATATAATTTCACCAAGAGGCCAAGTAAGTTCTATCGGTGGAAGAATCTGCCAAAGCTTGTCTTAGACACCATCAGAAATGGCCAGATAAGTGGGCTGCCAATTAAAAACCACCGGTCTGGTTTATCTTAGACACCAACTGGTTTAATTAGTTTCGATTAGATTAACCTAACAGTTCGTGCTAGACCACTTAGCCAAGAATCAAGTCCATTTGGTTCTCGTTAAAGACATGGACTTGACCAACTACAACTATTGTAATTGATCTAGAGAATCTTTGACCTAATATAAGACAACAATTGATTAGATTTAGTCAATTCTCTAATTAAGTCCATCTTTAATCTAACCTTAGGTCTAACCCAATTAATTGACCTAATTCCCACTAACCCATTAACCCAATGTGTTATGGTTTGTGTCTTAGGTTCTTCAATTCACAATGCTAGAACCTAATTAAATAACTTCTTAATTCTCAATTAAGTTTTGGGCTGAGGGTTGGGGTTCGGTTTTTTGAAAATAATTTTCATATTTGTAAAATATTTTTACAATATGGTTCTTACCAACCAAGTTACATGTTTGATTCATAATCAAAATACAAGTGAAATAAGCATGAAACTATTTTAGATCTAAGCTAAACAGGTTCATGTAATTGAAATAATTTCAACTTTAAACTGCATAAATTTTTCAGACAAATATATGATGGTTCTTTACACAGAAATTACTAACAAAGAGATTTTATTTTAGATTTAAATATTTTTTAAATATAATAAATCATAAATTTAATCTAGATAATATCTAACAAATTTATGATTAAAGATAGATTTACACAAACTAGGACAACCTTTGCACTGTAAGGGATAAACCTTACAGCAAAACAACCTACAGTTCGTGATTGATCTAAAAATTTTAATTTCAGATTTAACAATCAGATTATAATTTAGATCTAATCTAAAAAATAATCTAAGTATGTATAAATAATCATGTAATAAACAACTTAGGCTCTGATACCAATTGAAGGAACCAGATCTAGGGTTTCAGGATTAGATCTTGAAACTTTTTGAAGATCAGACAATAGAAGACTAAAATAAATCAAAAATTATCTTGTAAATTAGAGAATTCCTAGATCTAAGATCCTATTATATGATTATTATATGGTATTAAATTAAAAATTAAAATATAAAGAGCAAGAACTACATGTTGATCAAATCAACATGTTTCTATACTACATCTAATGTATGTAAAATATAATAGATCAGATCTATTACCTTGCAAGTTAGACGTTTTAACTTTGCTGATCTGGGCTTGAGGATGATGTTGCAAGCCGCACATGTGTCTGACCTCTAGGAGTCGTCCACACGAGCCCACAAATCATGATCAGAAGTCTTGATCCAGAAAATCAGCACAGTATGCTAGTACTGCGCTGATCCTTCTTCGATGGTCGATCAGATGCCTCCTTCTTCTTGATTTGGACTCTTTCAAAGATGAGAAGTAGGAGAAGAAGTTTTAGATGAGACACTCTCAGAAAATATACAGATGGAGGAAGGAAAGAGATGAACCCAGCAACTCTAGAAGAAGACCCTCTTCTTCTTCTCTTTGCTCTAACCCAGACATCTAGTTTTGTGTCTATTAGATTTCCATGCCTAAAGACTCTTCTTCTTGATTTTTGGATGCCCTAAAGGTCTCTCAATGCTCTACAATCCACAAAAATTTTATGAAGAAATTCATTTTAAATAGAGAGATATGAAGAGTCCTTGTCTAGATCAAATACCTAGTCAAGAATTATCCAAACAAGGTAAAACAAGGGGTGCCCAACTCTTGGATGTCCCCTCCTTCTTTTTCTATCATGGACCACCAGCAAAGGGTGCATATTATGTGCCATAAAAGCCATGAAAATTTTAAAAAAAATTTGGATAAAATCAGTTCTATAAGGAAAGAGTTTTGGTTTCCTAAAACTCTATCTCATAGAATTTGAAATCCAAACTAATTCCCACTTTGACTTGATCCACAACCACATTCCATGTAAGAGAGAAAGAGAGAAAAGTTTTAGACATGTGTGAAGACTTGGGAGAGAGGGTTTTGTAATAGAAAATAAAAGAGAGTGGGCATGGGATAAGAGAGAGTGGGCGTGGGCAAGGTGGAATCCTAGTCTTACTAGGATTCAATCTATGACTTGTTAAAATTTGGTTTCTCAAATCAAATCAAACCAAAACTAAATCAACCTAATTAAAATACATCTTAACCCAATTAAGAGCTTAATTTAATCATATTAAATTAGATTTAAATCTGATTTAATTTTCTAATCAAATTAGAAATTAGTTGACCCAAGTCCTATTTGAATTAGGACTAATTTTTTCTTGCACTTGGCTTATCCAATAAACTAATTGGACTTGATCCAATCAAGCTCAAACCAAATCTAATTAAATTATATTTAATTATACTTAATCTCAATCCTTTGGCTTAATCAAATTAAGTCAATTAGCAATCAAATTGCTAATCGATCCTCCTGTAACACTTGCACTAGGTTAAATGTCAATCATATTGATCGTTTAACCGTAGAATGATTCTTAATCGTTGATCACCCATCCGATCGGATCGTGAACTTTGATGTGTGTGACCTCATAGGTCCAAACCTAAGTCGGTAGCATAGGAATAAATTTTTGTACTAATCGAAGTGACCATCTAGCAATGGTACCTGACGGTCGGATAGGTCGAATGTGTAAAACAACATCCTTAGAACCCATGCGGATATAGTTTCCATATAATTCATCCCCTTGACCAAAATATTCATAGGACACCTCAGAGTTCAACTATCAACTCTGATCAAGTTGTCCACATTGTATTTCAAAATATCAAATCTATCTGATGGATTATCCTGGCCAAAGTTTTGCTAAATTGAAATACAATGACTCATTCTTCTCCAACTCTTGGAGTGGTCAATCCCATCTTGATCACACTCCGACTTCGCAAGTACTTGACTATGCCCAGAAGCCTTCCGTCACTGAATTAGAAATTTAATTAGTCCAATACCAAAGCACAGTAAGTTGCTTGCAAGTTACTGAGGCGATCTCAAGTCTAAGGGATATTTATACCTATATCCCATCAAAGACATTCTCGACAGCAGAATGCTCTGGAGTTGGTCACGTTCAATGATGATGTACCCTTACATCTCATCTGTATGTCATACTAGTATCTCCACACTCCTTGGTTAAGAGGACAACCAACCCATATGGCCTACAGCGATCTATGCTCGATAGAAGCTGTCATCCTTATTAACAGCCCATCATTTGGTCGTGAACAGTTTTAAAGACTAATCGATAAATCCTCTCTTTATCGAACCTAAATAGTTCTAAGGACTTCATCACAACGACGGAGTTCATTAGAAGATGAAAACTTGTGATGAAAATATCAAAAATATATTTTATTTATTAACAAATCAATTACAATACAACATTGCTCAACCGTCAACAAGTTGACGATTGGCTTTGGGACATATTTTCTAACAGAATCTCTACTATCACAGTTAAACATTGTCATCCTCAAACCCTCTAGCCTGCATCCTTGAATCCAATCATTTGATTGGAACAAACTATAAAGACTGACTAAGAAATCTCAGGATTGTCCTGACTTCTAAAAAACTAGGTCATATACTCGACCAAAAATCTATAATATTACCAAACCATCCTACTGCTGAGTAAAGAACTACTTATGAAAAGTGGATGGATGAAGATAGTCGGGTCAAGTGCTATGTGCTGGCATCTATATCAAATGAGTTGTAGAGCCAGCATAAGCATATGCCCACTGTCAGGGCTATGATCACTCACCTACAAGAGTTGTATGGTGAGCAGAGCCGTACAGCACACTTTGAAGTATCCAAGAGATTCTTCAATCTGAAGATGCGCAAAGGGCAGTCAGTCCATGAGTATTGTATAATAGTGATCAAAGATATTGAGGAGTTTGGGAAGCTCGAACTTAATATGCAAAAGGAATTACGGATGGATTTGATCCTTCAATCCCTTATGAGTTTCTATAGTCAATTTATTGTAAATTTTCATATGAACAAACTTGATTGCACTATACCCAAACTGGTTAATATGTTGGTCACTACGAAAGGAACCTCAAAGAGTTCAAGGGATACTGTTCTCACTGTGGAGCAGACTTCTTCGATCAAGAGAAAGTCTAGTTAGAAGAAGAAGAACAAATCTGCTAAAAAGAAGAAAAAAGAGAGCAAGCCAAAGAAAGATGTTTCAAAGAAGGCTGAAGAAAAGAAAAAGTATTTTCACTGTGATGCTGACGGCCACTGGAGGAGGAACTGTCCCCTCTACCTGGAGAGCCTAAAGACTAAGAAGGATGATAAACATTCAAAAGGTATGCTTGTAATTGAATCTAACCTTATGATTTCTTTTACTTCTGGTTGGGTATTGGATTCTGGTTCGAGTGCTCATATATGTACCTCAATATAGGATCTAATAGAAAGTAGGAGGTTAAGAGAAGGTGACATGATCTTTCAGGCCAGCAATGGAGTAAAAGTTACTACAAAAGTCGTTAGCACTTATTCTCTTCGATTACCATCAAAATTTAGATTCGATTTAAAAGACTGTTATTTCATTCCCATAGCTAGTCAAAATTTAATTTTCATATTTATGCTAACACAAGATAGTTTTAAATTTAATTTTAATAAAGACTTTTATTTTATTTATTTATAAAATAAATTACTTACATGTGGTCTTTTAATTGATAGTCTATATCACTTGCATGTTGATGTGATATAAATTTGAATGAGAAAATAGTGAGTGCCGTAGGTCAAAAAAGATTCAGAGATAAAATTAATCAGAAGTACTTGTGGCATCATAGACTAGACCATATTGCAGAGGACAGGATAAACAAACTGAAAAAAGATGGGATCCTTGGCTCTCTTCATCTAGAGTCGTATCCGCTTGTGAATCTTGTCTTCAAAAAAAAATGACCAAATTATCCTTTGTAGGACATGAGGAAAGGGCCACTAAGTTACTTGCCTCATGCACACTGATGTGTGTGAACCATTTGATGTAAAGATCAAGGGTGGTTACAGCTATTTCATCACCTTTATCGATGATCTATCTAGATATGGATATGTGTATCTAATGAAACACAAGTCTGAATCCTTTGAAAAGTTTAAGAAATTCAAAAATGAAGTAGAAAAATAAACAGAAAAATCCATTAAGTTTCTTCAATCTGATCGAGGAGGTGAATACCTTAGTCAGAAATTTCTAAGATATCTTAAGAACAATGGCATAATCTCTCAATGGACTCCTTTCGAAATGTCTCAACTCAATGGGGTATCCAAAAGGAAGAATAGGATCCTATTAGATATGGCCAGGTCTATGATGAGCTTCACTGATTTATCCTTATATCTTTGGAGACATGCCTTATTAACTGTAATTCACCTATTGAATAGGATTCCATCAAAATCCATTCCTACCATACTATATGAGATATGCTACGATAAGAAGCCGAGTCTAGGTTATCTTAAGACTTGAGAATGTCCGACCTATGTCAAGAGACAGATGGCTGATAAATTAGAGGATAGAACTGTAATAGCTCATTTTATAGGGTATCCAAAAGAATCATTGGGATACTACTTCTACTTTTCACAAGATCATAATGTGATTGTGAGTCAGAACGTCATGTTCCTAGAAAAATAGTCTATCCAGGATGGTGGCAGTGGGAGGTTAGTTGAGCTCGAAGAGAAGGTCTTTAAAGAGCAAAGAGCTATAGATCCTCAAGAACCTATTATTCATGAGCCAGTAGTTAATGTTCCTCTATCACTTTGTAGATCTAGCAGGATCTTCCAACCTCCTGAAAGGTACATGGGTATGCTTATGAAAAAAATAAAGAAAATATTCCTTGTAGGAGATAAGGATCATAGTGATGATCCTAATACCTTTGATGAGGCGATGTCTGACATCAATTTCAAGAAATGGTTAGATGCAATAAAGTCAGAAATTGATTTGATTTATTTGAACCAAGTATAGACCTTAGTGAATCCACCCGAGAGTATAGTACCTATTGGGTATAAATGGATCTATGATAAGTGATATATTTTTATATTTATTGAAGGTATTTTTGATAATTTATGGTGCTAACATCTTCTAAAAAATCTAATTTCATAAATAAATTAGATTTTCTTACAAAAATAGATAATTTTAGAAAAATATAAAATTAGAGCATATTTATGAAAAATAGATGTTGATTTAATTGAGTAATTTAAACATCAAAATAATAAAAAATTATTAAAAAATTTAATGCATATTTTTTTTAATTTTTTAGGAAAAAATCAGAGCAAAAATCAAGTCAAAATATCTTAAAAAATATTAAAAATTACCTTCGATGCATGGTGGACCGGTCGCTCGATCCACGGATTTAAGGGTCCAGTCTATGAGAATAGTTTTGCAGTGTTGGTGCGGCTCACAGGTGAGCAGAAAAAATTTTCATGATTCGACGGTTGATATCACTCCTGATATGCGATCCAACAGCCAAGATTACGTCTTACCATATCCAGCAATGCTGGCCCACTCCCAATGCGCGATCCGACGGTCTGAATTAACTCAGTGTGAGATCCAATTATCCACATTTGCTGTCAGTTGAAAACTAAGCGATGAAGAGACCTAGTGCGCGATCCAACGGCCAAAGTTTGATTTGGAGCCCGATCCAACAGCTGTGGTGGTTCCCAATTATAAATAGGAAAGATCAAGCACTGATCAACGGCCAAAAATCCATTCGAGGCACGATCGGATGGTTGACAGTATTCTCAATCATGATACGGAGTTAATCAATATGTTTTGGGCTGATTTGGGTGGTCTAATAAAAATCCGACAGTCAGAAATTAATGCTATGGGTATTATACGTTTTCTAAGGGTTTTAGGACTCCTTTTGCTACCAGAAAAAGATAAAAAATTTATCTATAAATAGGAGGTCTGAGAATAAGAGTAGAGAGGAGAAAAAATTAGTAGAAAAGTAAAAAAAAATAGAGAAAAAAATAAGAGAGGTTTAGGGATCCAAAAAGAGAGAATATGGAGCTAGAGATCTTGATGCGTGGCTAAATCCCTTCAACCCAGGAATACGATGAAGTCTGTAAATGAATTTTTATTTTTTTTATGTATTTAATTTTCATGCAACAAAATTATGCTTTTATTTCATATCTTTTTATTATGAGGTATTGATCTAGCCTACACAACCTAAACCATCCACTGATGTACCGTGATCTCTGGTTATATTACGTGCCTAGGAGAGATAAATAGTAGTATGTTAGATTAAATCTTATATCTTGTAATTAAATTTAGATAGTTTATACTCTAATAGGATGAACCGTGATCTACTGATACAGTCTGTACCCCTTAGAGATAAGCTATACTAATACCCTAATTACAAGAATTAATATTGCAACATAAAAAAAATAAATAAATCTAATTTGCATGGTGAATTCGAAATTTCTGGATTATCTCTCTAACTTATTTTCTTTCATAAATTAATTTATATTTATAATTAAATTCTTAGTATTTTATTATTTCTTTAATTCCTCTATAATCAATTCTCTTTTATTTTTTCTTAAAAAAAAAAGAAAAATAATTGCCTTAGATCCTCGTGGAAACGATCCCGACTCACCCTATCTATATAGTTTGAGTTAGTTTTTATTCTTGACCGCCTACGACAGTGATCAAATTTTGGCACCATTACTGGAGATGTAGGCATGATTATTTTTTTTATCAAAAAATTTTTTTTTTAGTCTTATTCATAGTTTCTTTTTATTTGCTTTCTAACTTGTTTAGTTCTTTAGTCAAACTTACTTTCTTCCAAAAAAAAAAATCTCTACATTGACACCTCATAATCTACTTAGAAAATTAGATACTTAATCATAAAATCTAAAAAGTGAAACAAATCAATTTACTCTTGACTAATTATCAAATCTGACCACCTTTTCTTCTTGCATTGCATAAGTTTATAAAACATCTTAAGGGCACAAACCCTAAACAGGATAAGGTGGAGATTTCATCTCCCTTTCTTGGCCCACAAACTATCATCCTGCATACTACATTAACCTAAACCTTAACCTAAAATCAATTAGACGTTGGTCCCTAAGGACTCTCGAGCTCAATAGGATAAGGGATCCTAAGAGTTGGATCGGATTAAGATTAGTCAGATTGACTGGTGTCTAAAAAAGTGGTTCAGAGACTACATCCTAAAGGAAGGTGATTATTTAATTGGTTTTATTCACTTATCTGGCCAACTCAGTTGGTGTCTAAGAAAAGCAACGGGGGGACCCCCACCAACCTTATACTTACCTGACCAATTGAGTGGCTAGTCTTTTACCTGGAGTGTTCAAAGACAACCTTGGCAATTTGGAGCTATCTAGATCTAGGGTTACCCTTAGCTAAGATTGACTGCATAATTTGATTACTAACCTATAATCACTAACCTTAATTAAAATACTCCTCTCTATCGTTTCTAGATTTAGGACACCTTAAGCTCTTATCTTTAGAATTCTCTTCTCATTTATCTCTCTTTCCTTTTTTCTTTAAAAAAAAATTGTAAAAATAATTAAAATTTTCTAAATTTCTTCTTAGACAAAGATATCTGGTCGATTAGTGAGAATAGATCCAAACTTTGCATCAAGTCTAGTAGACCTTAAGCCCACCATGGGTGAACCCGAATATGAACCTCGGGTACTGAAAGATCTTTGCTACCCAGTTGGGTCAACCCAACTCTCATGTATCCGACTGCCACAAACTAATGTCAATTTTAAAATTAAACCTTAGATCATAAATATGCTTCTCAAATTCACCAGAATCGAGGATGCATACATTTTTATGAGAAAATTTGAGCGCCATGATGCAGCTCTAACAACTCACTGAGGATGCTGTAAAACATAGGTTGATCAACTTTATCCTCAAGAATAGTGCCAAAAAGTGGTTATATAGTTTTTCTAACCAATCTATAGCATCATGGGAGGATTTTGTTAAAGTGTTCTTGAAAAAAAAAATTTCACACCATAAGACCGCCAAATTTGGAATAAAATTAATCAATTTTATCAATTACCCAGTGAGTCTTTTTTAAAGTACTTTGATCATTTTAAGAATCTTTTGAGTCAATGCCCACACCATGGAATAGAAACTCGGAGACTGTGTCAAATCATTTATGAAGGACTAGACCCAAACTCTAGAATCATGTTAGAATCAATGTGTCAGGATCAATTCATGAACAAAGAGCTTATAGAAGTCTGGCAATTTCTAAGGGACCTAACAGAAAAGAGCCTACAATGGGAGATTACCATGGAACTCGATAGACTCACACCTTTAAGAGGGGGTGTATATCAAGTTCAACCTTTCCTAGCTGAAGAGGCTAAATTTGCATCTTTGATCTATAGGATAGAGGTCCTAGAACTCAAGAAACACACCCAAGTGAACCAAGTTGCAACATCCACTTGTAATGGGTGTAATGCTACAAACCACACAATGGAAGGACGTCCTTTCTTGATGGGTCCAATTGAGAATGAAGTAGCACAGGTGAGTGCAACTTATCAAAGACCCACAAATGACCCCTACGCAGCAACATATAATCTAGGATGGAGGAATCACCTCAATTTTTTTTTAGTCACAAGGGTCAAACTCAAGTAGATCAGCCTTCACTCAGCTCAACCCCAGATCTACTCAATCATCAAATAATCCACTAGGTTTTGGTAATTATCAAAGGCTTAACTTGCTAGAAAAGAATCTAGAAATCCTAGCGAAATCGACTGCTAATACCAACACTACACTAAATAACTTCATGCAGACCACAGACCAGCTTTTAACTTCCAACACCCAGGCTATTGCCCATTTTCAGATGTAATTAGGTCAATTAGCCATGGCTGTGAGTGAAAAAAAAAAGTAAACTACCGAATCAACCCAAAGCTAATCCTAGAACTTAGAACAATCAAGGACCACAACAAGGAGCCCAGATCAATCAATTAAATGCAATTCATATCTTAAGGTCTGAAAAACAAATAGACAACCATGTCGGTATAGCTGAAGATCAAGATGATCCATTGTCTAAACCACCTCATGAGCAAGTGATTGATCAGATCGAGTCTAAGGAGCCAGGTAAGTCTAAGGAGTCAACAGAGATTAACAAACCACCCAAGCCACTTGTAGAATCTACCTCAGGATTTAAGTAATTCGAGACATCACCCACCAATCCTGTAGCTCTTTTTTCAAATAGACTTAGGTTCAATAAACACTCAGCCCATATGGATCAAATCTTAGAGATGTTTAAACAAGTAAAAGTAAATATTTCTCTATTAGACATGATCCAATAAGTTCTCACATATGCCAAATTCCTCAAAGATCTATGCACAAAGAAGCAAACCACCAACATTCTCAAAAAAGCCTTCTTGGCAACTGGTGTGAGCTCATATCTATCAAACCACATGTCTGTTAAGTACAAAGATCCAGGGTCTCTGACAATCTCTTGTGTCATTGGGGAAACCATCATTGATAGGGCCTTATTAGGCTTAGGGGCTAGTGTGAACATCTTACCTTATTCGGTCTATGAAAAATTGGGGATAGAAAAATTAAAGCCTACAGAAATCATATTTCAATTGGCAGATCGATCAGTGAGGATCTCCAAAGGAGTTATGGTGGATGTGTTAATCAAGGTCAGCAATTTCAATTATCCTATGGATTTTGTGATCCTCGAGACTGAACCAGTGTCTAATCCAAAAGGTCACATCCCAGTAATCTTAGAAAGACCATTCTTAGCAACCACCAACACCCTAATCAATGGTCACAATGGATTCATGAAGCTCTCATTTGGAAATATGACCATTGATCTTAATATTTTTAATCTTGAAAATAAAAGGGACCAATTCGTTGATGTAAACTTGATCTAGGATGAGATCTATGAGACCATTGACCTAGGAGAAGATGATTTTGACTGTAATCTCTGGTCAGATCAAGAATTTAAAATAGCTTATGAAATTTTTTCATCTAGTAATTAGAGAGTTCATCCACAATGGCAACCACCTGTCGAACCACTTGTAAGGATGGATGAACCAATACACAAGCCATCAATTGAGGAAGCACCAAATTAGAACTCAAAACACTCCCTAAGCACCTCAAATATGCGTATCTAGGTCCACCAGAAATCTTACCTGTAATCATCTCATCAAATCTAGATCAAATCCAAGAAAAGAAACTTTTAACTATCCTCAAAGAAAATAAGGAAGCCATAGGCTGGATCATGGCTGACATCAAAGGGATCAGCCCTTCAATTGTCCAATATCAAATTCATTTAAAAGAGGAAGCCAAGCCAATTAGAGACCCCCAAAGGAGACTTAACCCAGCTATGAAGGAGATAGTGAAAAAAAAGATTCTCAAGTTACTAGATAATAGAATTATTTACCCCATTTCAGATAGTTCATGGGTTAGCCCAATTCAAGTAGTGCCTAAAAAGTCAAGGATAACAGTAGTCTAAAATGAAACAAATGAGTTAGTACCTACTAGAGTCCAAACTGGATGGAGAGTCTATATTGATTACAGAAAATTAAATGCAGCCACAAGAAAGGATCATTTTTCTCTACCATTCATTGATCAGATGTTGGAAAAGTTTGTCGGACATGAGTTTTATTATTTTTTTATGGATATTCTGGCTATAACGAGATTCCTATAGCATCAGAGGACCAAGAGAAGGCCACATTTACCTATCCATTTGAAACTTTTGCCTATAGACACATGCTCTTTGGTTTATGTAATGCTCCATCTACTTTTCAAAGGTACATGGTCCGCATCTTTACTAACATGATCGAGAGATTTCTAAAAATATTCATGGATGATTTTTCAATCTTTGGCTTCACTTTCTTCAAGTGCCTACATCACCTAAGATTGATCTTAGAAAGGTGTAAGAAGAAACACTTAGTGCTTAATTAGAAAAAATATCAATTCATAGTCAAAGAAGGCATAGTACTTGGCCATATTATCTCAAAGAAGAAAATTGAAGTAGATAAAATCAAAGTAGACTTGATTGCAAATCTTTCACCACCCAAATCAGTCAAAAAAATTCGCTTATTTCTAAGACATGCTGGCTTCTATAAGAGGTTCATCAAAAATTTTAGCAAAATAGCTTGACCACTGACCAATCTTCTTGCCAAAAATGTCAAATTTGATTTCACTTTCGAATGCCTTGATTCTTTTGAGCATCTTAAAAAGGTATTGACATCCGCACCCAGTCAAAAAATTTCGCTTATTTTTAAGACATGCTGGCTTCTATAGGAGGTTCATCAAAAATTTTAGCAAAATAGCTCGACCACTGACCAATCTTCTTGTCAAAGATGTCAAATTTGATTTCACTTTCGAATGCCTTGATTCTTTTGAGCATCTTAAAAAGGTATTGACATCCGCACCCATCATTCACCCACCTGATTGGACTCAACCCTTTGAACTCATGGGTGATGCATCTAATCATGCCATCGGAGCCATTTTAGGACAAAGAATTGATAAGTTACTGCAAGTTATTTACTATGCCAGTAGGATCCTTAATGATGTGCAGCTTAACTACTCAACCACTGAAAAAGAGTTCTTGGCTATTTAGATCTTATTTGGTTGGATCATATGTCATTGTATCCACTGATCATTTAGCTATTAGACATTTCTTAACAAAGAAAGATGCAAAAGCATGTTTGATCCAATGGATTTTACTTCTTCAGAAATTTGATCTAGAAATCAAGGATAAAAAAGAAACCAAAAATATAGTGGTTGATCACCTGTCTCGATTGACTGGTGCACCCTTTAACGAACCATCAATAGAAGAGTCTTTTTCTAATGAACAACTCATGTCCATGATCAAAGAACAATGGTATGCTGATATTGTCAATTACTTAGCCATTCGTAGGATTCTCTCTTACTGGACCACTCAGGACAAACACAAATTCTTTGCCAAAGTAAAGTATTTTATTTGGGATGATCCATATCTGTTTAAACAATATCTTGATCAAATCATTAGAAGATATGTCCCAAACTATGAGATCAAAAGTATCTTATCCTTTTGTCATAACCAAGCCTGTGGTGGCCACTTTGGATCCAAAAAAACTATCGCAAAAGTTCTCCAATGTGGATTCTATTAGCCCAGTTTGTTTAAAGATGCACATGAATACTGTAAAAGTGGTACTAGGTGTTAACAAGTAGGATGGATCATAAAAGGAGATATGATGTCATTAAATCTGATCTTAGTTGTTGAGATTTTTGATGTGTGGGGAATCAATTTTATGGGATCACTTTCAAACTCTTTCAAAAATGAATATATCTTAGTGGCTATCGATTACGTGTCCAAATGGGTAGAGACTATGCTGTGTAGATCGAATGATAGCAAAATTATTATCAAATTTTTTAAAAAAAACATCCTCTCTCATTTTGGAATCCCTAGAGCCATTATAAGTGATCAGGGAATATATTTTTATAATCGATCCTTCGCAACCCTGCTGAATAAATACAACATCACTCATAAATTGACCACACCCTATCACCCCCAGACTAATGGATAAGTTGAAGTTTCAAATAATCAAATCAAACAAATCCTAGAGAAGACTGTGAGCACCAATAGAAAAGATTGGTCATTAAAGCTAATGGATGCTCTTTGGGCATATCGCACTGCCTTAAAAACTAACTTAGGAATGTCTCCTTATAGGTTTGTATCTGGTAAAGCATGTCACTTGCCAGTAGAGCTTGAACATAGGGCTATGTGGGCTATCAAAAAGTTGAACATGGATTTAGATGAGGCTGGACAACATAAGAAGCTACAAAGTAATGAACTTGAGAAAATCAGGAATGAGGCATACGACAATGCTAAGATATACAAAGAACGAACTAAGATATTTCATGATCGAGCAATCTTTAGAAAATTATTTTCATTTGGTCAAAAATTTTTTTTGTATAACTCTAGGCTACATTTATTTTCTGAAAAACTTAGATCTAGATGGACAGGGCCCTATATAGTAAAAGAAGTTCTCTCTCATGGGGCTGTAGAGATCAAAAACCCAAGCAATGGTGTTACTTTTAAAGTAAATGGATAATGATTGAAACCATTTCTGGAGTTACCTACCTATTTATTTTGATTGATTCTGTATCACGGATTCAGTCTGGCTGAAAATGATAAACTTAGCGCTCTCTAGGAGGCAACCCAATTTTAGCTTCTGTTTTTTGATATTTTTTATATTTTGTTTAGGTTAATCGAGTTTTTCTTCATATCTTTTGTAGAGATTTGAGGATAATATTGGTTAAGTTGGGGGAGAACCAATTTTGAAAAGACTTCTGGATCGGGTGACATATTTTATTTTTCTTTTTCTTTGTATGCACCTTTTATATTTTTCTTACTTCATTGAGGATAATGTCGATTAAGATGGGGGGAGAATAAAAAATTTTTAAGTCCTCAAGTAAGTTAGTATTTAGCATTTAAGCACCTGAGTATACTTAAAAATCGAGTTAAACCAAGTATTTTTTTTTAAAAAAAATTAATGTATAGACCAGAGAGTTTGTGAGATATCAAGAGATCAAGTATTAAGAAAACTCAATAAAGAGTTAAGTTTAGAACTTAAACAGTTTTTTTTAAGTATTTTTAAATTTTTTTACCAGCATCAAAGAAGAGTTTACTTTCTATGAGCTTGTGTAGGATAACTATACATTTCTTCATATATATATATATATAATTTTCAAGTACTTCATGCTGAGTAATCGAGCCTCTTTGCCTAAGCAAGCATTGAGTTTCGTATCAAAAGGTATAAAGGACAAAGAAGCTTTATTGTAAAGCTAGTTTTAACTTATAGTCTGTTTGATTCGAGCAAGTAAGTCTGAGGGATATTCTATATCTAGTATCCTAAGCTATCTAATTCGAGAGTCATTGGCTAAAAACTCACTACATGGGTCAAACAGAAAGCTTAAGAGGTTAAGACACTTAATAGTGGTACAATATTAAAAAAAATCAATAAATGAAGGACAGAAGTAACAATATACTTGTCCATATGAAGGTTAATGATTTGGAGATAAAGGTAGGAATAGTTTAGAAAAGTTCAGAAAAGATTTAGTATTTTTTGTTTAACTCTCATATTGATTAGTATTAATATCCCAATGACATACCTCACTCATGCTCTACTGAACATCAGTGGTCCTTTTTAAAATTATTTGATAAAATTTAAAATTTTAAGTTAAACAGTACATAATTCTAAATTCTTTGTTTACTTGAAGATGAGCAAAATTCAAGTTAGGGGGTGTGATAAGTGGTATATTTTTATATTTATTAAGGTATTTTTGATAATTTATGATACTAACATCTTCTAAAAAATCTAATTTTATAAATAAATTAGATTTTCTTATAAAAATAGATAATTTTAGAAAAATATAAAATTAGAGCATATTGATAAAAAATAGATGTTGATTTAATTGAGTAATTTAAGTACTAAAATAATAAAAAATTATTAAAAAAATTAATACATATTTTTTTCAATTTTTCAAACAAAAATTGGAGCAAAAATCAAGTCAAAATATCTTTAAAAATATTAAAAATTACCTTTAGTGCATGGTGGACCGACCGCTCGATCCATGGATTCAAGAGTGTGGTCCATGGGAATAGTTTCACAGTGTTTGGCATGGCTTACCAGTGGGTAGAAGAAATTTTTGTGATCCGATAGTTGATATCGCTCTTGATACGCGATCTAACGATCAAGATTACACCTCACCATATCCAGTGGTGCTGGCCCACTCCCAGTGTGCAATCTGATGGTCTGAATTAATCCAGGGTGAGATCCAACTGTCCACATTTATTGTTGGTGGAAAACTAAGCGATGAAGAGACCCAGTGCGTGATCCAACGGCTGAAGTTTGATCTGGAGCCCGATCCGACAGCTGTGGAGGTTTTTGACTATGAATAGGAAAGAGTAGGCACTGATCAACGGCCAGAAAACCATTTGAGGCATAATTGGATGGCTGACAGCATTTTTGATCATGATAAGGAGTTAATCAGCATGTTTTGGGCTGATTTGGGCGATCCAATGAAAATTCGACGGTCAAAAATTAATGTTACAGGTATTATACGTTTTCTAAGAGTTTTAAGACTCCTTTTGCTATCAGAAAAAGGTCAAAAATTTACCTATAAATAGAAGGTCCGGGAATAAGAGTAGGGAGGAGAAAAAATTAGTGAAAATATAAGAAAAAATAAGAGAAAAAAATAAGGGAGGTTTAGAGATCCAAAAAGGGAGGATATGGAGCTAGAGATCTTGATGCGTGGCTAAATCCCTTCAACCCAGGAATACGATGAAGCCTATAAATAGATTTTTATTTTTTTTATGTATTTAATTTTTATGCAATAAAATTATGCTTTTATTTTATATCTTCTTATTCTGAGGTATTGATCTAGCCTACACGGCTTAAACCATCCACTGACGTGCCATGATCTTTGGATACGGTACGTGCCTAAGAGAGATAGATCATGATATGTTAGATTAAATCTTATATCTTGTAATTGAATTTAGATACTTTATACTCTAATAAGATGAGCTGTGATCTACTGATACAGTCCGTACCCCTTAAAGATAAGCTATACTAATACCCTAATCATAAGAATTAATATTATAATATAAACAATAAATAAATCTAATTTGCATAGTGGATTCAAAATTTTTGGGTTATCTCTCTGACTTATTTTCTTTCATAAATTAATTTATATTTATAATTGAATTCTTATTATTTTATTCTTTCTTTAATTCTTCTATAATCAATTCTCTTTTATTTCTTCTTCTTCAAAAAAAAAGAAAAACAATCATCCTAGATCCTTGTGAAAACAATCCTGACTCACCCTATCTATATAGTTTGAGTTGATTTTTATTCTTGACCACCTACGACAGCGATCAATCTGTAAAAAAAAAATAGGTGCCGATGGTAAGATAGAGACCTATAAAGCTAGACTTGTGGTAAAAGGTTATAGCCAGCATGAGGGCATGACTATCAAAAAATCTTCTCATCCGTAGCCATGCTGAAATCCATCCACACTCTGCTTGCTATTGCAACTTATTATGATTATGAAATCTGATAGATGAATGTAAAAATTACTTTTCTGAATAGATATCTTGAGGAAGATATTTATATAGAGCAATCTTTGGGTTTCACATCTGGTGATGGTGACCACAGAGTCTGCAAGCTGCAAAGGTCCATATACGGATTAAAGCAAGCTTCTTGGAGTTGAAATCTTCATTTTGATAATACAATCAAATCATTTGATTTCATCAAGAATGAAGAAGAATCTTGTGTATACAAAAAGATCAGTGAGAGTACAATAACATTCTTCTGTATTGTATGTGGATGATATTCTCCTCATTGAGAATGATATTCCCATGCTGACCACGATCGAAAGATGATTGTCTAAGGAATTATACATAAAAGACTTAGGAAAAGCATCCTATATTCTTGGAATAAAGGTTTGTAGGGATAGATCTAAAAGGATGCTAGGCTTGTCACAAAAATTATACATAGAGAAAGTACTGAAGAGGTTCAACATAGAAAACTCTAAAAGAGGACTTTTATCTCTTAGGCATGGTATTCATCTTTTCAAGATGATGTGTCGACCACATCTGAGGAAGTTTAGCGCATGAGTAGGATTTCTTATGCCTCAGCCATAGGGAGCCTAATATATGCTGTACTGTATACTCGACCTGATATTATCCTTGCTATAAGTATCACGAGCAGGTATCAATCGAATCTAGATGAGGAGCACTGAATAGCTATGAAGAATATCCTTAAGTACTTGAGAAGAACTAAAGATTTATTCTTGATCTTTGGAGGAGGTTCTGAGTTGCAAGTCGAGGGATATACTAATTCAGACTTCATATCTGATTTTGATAATAGAAAGTCTATATCAGGATATGTGTTCGCATGCAATGGTGGCATAGTCAGTTGGAAGAGTTTCAAGAAACACATTATAGTGGATTCGATCACAGAAGCTAAATATGTCGCTACTTCGGATGCTGCAAAAGAAGGCTTCTGGTTTAAAAAGTTTATCGTAGAACTTGGGGTAATGACATCAGATGCCATACCACTTTATTATGATAATAATGAAACAATAGTATTTACTAAGAAGCCAAGGTCTCATCAGAAATCAAAGCACATCGAATGATGGTACTATACCATACGCGACTACCTCAAAAAGAAATATATCGAGGTACGAAGAGTAGACTCTGTGGATAATATGACCAACCCACTGACAAAGTAATTGGGCCAGCCAAAGATGGAAGTCCACCTTGAGAAGATGGGACTTAGATTAGTGATCAATTGGTTTTAGTCTAAGTGAGAGATTATTAGATGTATATCCTAGAAGCCAATATGGCTGACACATTATAATAAAGCTAAGATATAATTTTATACTTAATATATTGATTTGATCAATAAAAGGGTAAGTTTAATTTTTATTTAAGTATGATGTATCCTTGAATCGTCCATGAAATTAATATTTCGATACATATTCTCAGTGTTGAGAATTAGAGACATATATATAATTCTTAAATACTCCTGATCATAGTATCATCATGAGGACGGTGATCGATCTAGATAGATCGGTGCATAGATCGCTTTCTTCGAAAAAGATGAGTCTTTGATCTACAGTATAGAGATATTGAGTAATGAGTGTGGATAGTTGTTAGAGAACAACTAGTACTGAGTATGACCATACGCGAGATCACTTAGACTTCTACTCAGTCGTTAGTGATTGTCTCAATATTGTAGTTGTGTGAATAGTCCTTTGACCTGCGATGGTATGACTGCTCGTAGTGAGGCTGCTGGAGTTTGACTGACACATAAACATGATCTCAATGAGCTCTTGTAGTAGATGTTGGCGATAGTTGGTCTACTCTAGGAGTAGGATATGCATCAAGATGGAATCTATTGATCTTGATAGAGAGGAGTAGTCTTATGAAATTTGAGAGGCTAAGTCCGAAAGTCTGTGGCCACATCAGTGTGATGATAGAAAAGAATTTCCATAAGGATCACAATTGAACTTGAGCTGATCAAATCTATCATATGACTGATGATGAGGTTTGACGATTTATCCATGTTCTGCCATCTAGTCGGGACTCACGATAGAGGGACTAAATCACATGTGACTACACCTTGAGATTCTTTTTCAGCTCTACTGGATTGCCACTACATATTGCTAGATGTCACTGATGGATTGTGAGAGCTCACTAGGATTGTTTAAGATCGACAATCATTGATGAGTTAGAGTAGAATTGTTTCGACCCATTGAAAAGAGTTTTAATGATACTATGATTGAGATCATTGTATATCTTACTACCAAATAGAATTGAATCTATGAGGTTACACAATAAAGGGATTAGATCTGGAATAAGCAATTGGACTTATGAAGTCTCAATTGGGTATAGAAAAATCTTATTGGGTTCAAGGTAACCTTACTAGCACATGGTTGGACTCAATTTTCTCTTTACGTTTGAATTTTTTATTTGATAAGATTAATTCAAGTTTAATTATCTATTAATAACCTGAATGAATTAGATTTATTGGGCTCCAATTATTGGGTGCCTAGAGTTTTGGATCAAATGAATTAAGGGTTCAAGCCTTTAATTAATTTCCTTGATAATTTTGATTGGGCGCCACTTGATTTGATCAAGTTGGGTGTGCCCTCTAATGACCCATTAGAGGGTGTGTAAGACCAGCATGGGGCATCCCATGGGTGCCATGTGGCATGTGTATTTGTGGGTGCAAAGGCTCCAATAGATGGTGCCCAAAGGATCTCCTAAATAGAGTCAAATAATTAAAGGAATAAGGTTCCTAATGCAAGTAGGACTTATATTAAGTGATTATTTGATTTTGAATAGGATTCAAATCTTATGCCTATTTAAAGAAGCCTTCCCTAAGGCTCCTAAGGACTGAATTCTAGTAGCCCCATGCCTCCTTAAAGGTCTCCATGCCCCCTCTCTATTCTTCTCTCTCTTCTCCCTTGAAAATCCAATGCCCAAGGTTGGGCATCCTCCATCTTCCACGCCCAAAGGAGCTTGGCATCTCCCTTTGCTTGTGAGTTTCTAGTCCCTGATTGCTTCATAATCAAAAGAAGAAAAGCAAGAGAAGAAGAGAAGAAGAAGATCAAGAAAAAGATCAAAGAGTTGATCGTGATCCAGGCTTCGTTTAGATTCGCAGGTTGATTTTTCTTAGAGAAAAAAAATCAATACCAAAGAGGGCTGTTCTAGACTGATCCTGAGTGGATACCATATAGGTCAAGTATTTGCATGGCTAAAAAAGAATCTACTCTCTTCTAGATTCAGATTTGAATAAAGAATTTATGAAACAGGTCTGTGATTCGATCACATTCAATTTCAGCATAAAATTCAGTATATGCTCAATTTCAGCATATGAAGTAGATCCTAGTGCTCTATATTTTATGCATGCATGATATAGATTAAAAGGTATTTTAATTTTCTATTCCACTATGTTGTTTAGAAAAAAATTTTTTGAAACATACATGCATTCTCCGATATCGAAAATCCAATAAAGATTGTCAGAATTATCAACCTATGAGATCACATAGGATGTTTGCTCTCCTTATTAGGAGTGACCGATCTCTTATTCACCACTCATAATATCTATGCACACTTCACCATATCCAAAATAATCCACACAAGGATCAGAGAACCAAGTTAGAAAGTGAGCCAAAATACAAGGTACCATAGTGATCTCAGGTCAAAGGATCACTTACATAACTCCCATTGGAGAACAACCAGCTGACATGTAAATAAGACTCCATCAGATGTTCTCTCATAGGTCAATTCAGTAAACTCATTCTCTAATGAGTACCCACATCCTTGTATTAGTATCATCATACAAGTAGTTGTGAGATCAATCACCCTCACCACTAAGCATACATAGGATGTGCCAGCCTTACGGTATCATTGATCCCTGACTCAATAAACTAATGACTGAGAATATTTTAGATCAGGGCTATTAAGGATTTAGATCTCACTGACGTATTCTCATCATGATCCTAAAATTATTGCCCAGACCTATGAGATTTATTATAATCTTAAAATAATAATAAGATGCAGCATATAATGAATTGAAATATCTATTTTATTAATTAACAATGTCAAGTACATGAGTTTAGAAGATAAAATATAGAAAAGCATCCCATTGCATCTCATATGGGATTGGCTTGTAGGGCATAATTCTTTTAGCCTTAGTATGGTGTTCACTTTTGCCATAGTTGATTCCTTGTTCTCCTTTCATATGCTTTGATGGTAGCTGCATAGTTATCCCATTAGGAGTAGCATGACAATGACTACAAAAGGTCCCATCAGGTATGCTAGAAAGCTTATTGCCATCCTTTCCATCCCATTTTGACTAAGTCGAGGAACTCAAGATCCCTAAGAAACTTGGTTAGTCAAGCCAAATGATGCACACCCAAGCTTGCTTAGGCAAGGCCTAAATGCATGTACGAGCGAGCCATTGATGTTGGGCTAGCCAACAAGATGTAGATTGAAGAGATGATAGAGCAACATGGCTCCTAATATCTTGATCTTCAAAAACTTTCACCACAATCATACCATCATTTGAGGAATATAAAAATGGATAGGGCTATACCACTAGTCTATAGTAGAAGGATTTAGCATTTGGCTACAATAAAGGTGCAGCATTGGGCTAGATTAGGGTATAGCATTGGGCTACGATAAATAATCTAAGTTATATTTACTTCTAGGATAAAAGACTAAAGTAAAGCCAAAGATAAAGGTAAGTTAACTGGATTGATTAATGAAAGATCCCAATACAGAGTACAAGTTCAGTATTTATATTAATAAATAATTACTATCCACACCAATGGTTATAACCTATGTTCTCCACTCGTAGTAGTTTTTGTAATCAACATTTGTTGTCTCCCATTGCTGCACCATCGTCATGATGGCCATTCAGCACTAACTTTGAGACTGATACTAATACTTCATTAGCCTTGGCCTATCATTAATCTTCTTTTAGCCTATCCCAATATGACTTGTATTGACCATCTCTAATCATATTGCAGTATAGTCATTGTGTCTTAGAACACCCTTAAGATTCATCTGTTAGATTTTCTATAGGTACTAGTGCATGTGGATTTTAAAACTTTTCTAAATCCAAAATACAATCAAAAAATTAGATTAAAATACTTTTAATCTAAGCATACATCCACCATATGAAAACACCTATGGATCTAGTTCATATGCTGAAATTGATATAAACTGATTTTAGGAATAACAAATGAAAGCCTATAATTAATTCACATACATGAATCGCTTTTTCTTTTTCTTTAAACCTGTAACTAGGGTTGAATCTAATTCAATCCCTAGATCTAGATCTGGATAAATTTTGAATCATTAGCACAAGCATCCTGCCTCTACGGGTATCTACAGGGCCGACCTGGATTGTTTTCTCTTGGATCTTACTTGTTTGAACCAAAGCCTAAATAGGCTTCAATCAAATCTGGATCGAAACAGAACCCCTTTAATGACCCTTTTAATCTTTCTTTCTTGATTTTTAAAAAAATCAAGAATCCTTTCTTGATCCTTCAACTAATCAAGAAGAATAACAATCAAGAAGTGGTTATAACTAGCTCCTAACAAACTTGAGAGCAAAGGGAACAAGAACCAAACAAGTAGTGCCAACTAATTGACACCACCGCTATGTGCCACCACCCCCTTTTTGGCTCCAAAGGAGGATGCCAAGAGAGAGAAGGGGTGTGGGTTAGAGAGAGGAAGAGGAGGGAGGCATGGGCCCAATGAAGGTGGCGGCAAGGAGGGAGGAGGAGAGGTTATGTGAGAACTAAAGGGCTAGGGTCCTTTATATGGACAACTTAAGGATGTCCTAATCAAATTAAGATTTCTCATTTTAATCATATTAGAATTTCTAGCCATAATATAGTAGGACCAATTAAATGAGGCACCATCCAAAACACACCCAAAGCCACACCCTACTCTAGGCGTCCCATCATATGGGATCCAATTAGATGCACAAATCAGCCCATATGGTTCCATAAATTCTCTTCAAGGGTTCTTAACTAAGAAACTCTTTCTTAATTTAATCCAAGTCATAAATTAATTATCCAACAATTGGATCTTATTGAATCAAATTCAATTAGGTTCAAATCAAGTGTAGGAATTGATTAAAACTGATCATATAAGTAACCAACCACAAGAGAAATTAGGTTCACCTAGGAGCTAGCAAGGTTAACATGAACCCAACAGGATTTATCTAAATCCAAATTAATTGGTAATTCATAAGTCCAATTATAACCAATCCAGATCTTCTTCCTTTATGTGTGACTCTATAGATTCAATTCTATCTGGTAGTGAGAAATACCATGACCTCTATCATAGGTATCATTGAAATCTTTTTCAGTGAGTCAAAACAGTTTCACTTTAACTCGATAAGAATCATTGATCTAAAACGATCCTATTGAGCTCTCACAATCCACCAGTGATATTTAACAATATATAATGGCAATCCAGTGGATTCAAAATAGAATCTCTAGGTGTAGTTAATGTATGATATAGTCCCTCTATCATGAGTTCCGACTAGATGACAGATCATGAATAAATCGTCAAATCCCATCATCAGTCATATGATAGATCCGATCAGCTCAAGTCTAATAGTGATTTCAAATAGAAATTTTTTTCATTAATCACACTACTATAGCCATAGACTTATGGACTCAGCTTTTCAAATCTCATAGGACTATTCTTTTCTATCAAGATCGATAGATCTCATCTAGATGCACACGTTGCTCGCACAGCTCAACTAACTGAAGCCAACATCTACTATAAAAACTCATAATTGAGTTAATATTTATGTGTAGTCAAATTATAGTAGTCTTATTGTGAGCAATTATGACACCACAAATCAAACGACCAGTCATACAACTACAACATCGAGATGATCGAAAAAAAATTCATGTAATCTCTCGTATGGTCACACTTAGTACTAGTTGTTCTCTAATAACTACCCATACTTTTCACTCAGTATCTCTACATCATAGATTAGAGACTCATCTATCCTGAAGAAAGTGAATCGTGCTCTGATTTATCTGGATAAATCACCATCCCCATGACTGTCCTATAATCGAGAGCAATTTAGGAATCAATCATACATATCTCTAATTCTCAATATTTGAGAATATGTATCATAACATTAATTTCAAAGATGATTTCAAAGACATATAACACTTGAATGGAAAAAAAAACTTATCCTTTATTGATTAAATCAATAGTTTAAGTATAAATTTATGTCATAGAATAAAAATATCTCAGCCAACAATTGATTTCTAAGATATACATCTAATAATCTCCCACTTGGACTAAAACCAACTGGCCATTAATCTAAACCCCATCTTCTCAAGATGAGCTTCTATTTTGGGTTGGCTCAATTATTTTGTCAATAGGTCTGCAATGTTATCCACAGAGTCTACTTTTCACATCTCAACATATTATTTCTTAAGATAGTCATGTATGATATAGAACCGCTATTCAATATGCTTTGATTTTTGATAAGATCGGAGCTCCTTAGTAAGTGCTATGACTCCATATTTGTCGCAGTACAGTGGTATGGCATCTGATATCATTTCATCAAGTTTCATGGTAAATTTTTTAAACCAGAAGCCTTCTTTTGCAGCATCTGAAGCCGTGACATACTCAGCCTTTATGGTCGAATCTGTGATGATACTCTATTTGAAATACTTTCAACTGACTGTACCACCATTGCATACAAACACATATCCTGATGCAGACTTTCTATCATCGGGATCCGACATGAAGTCCGAATCTATATAACCCTCAATCTATAATTTAGGTACTTTTTTAAAGATCAAGAATAAATCCTTATTCCTTCACAAGTACTTAAAGATGTTCTTTATAGCTATCAGTACTCCTCACCTAAATTTGACTGATATCTGCTCGTGACACTCACAGCAAGAACAATATCAGATCGAGTACATAGCATGATGTACATGAGGCTCCCAATCACCAAAGCATAAGGGATCCTACTCATGCATTCGATCTCCTCAAAAGTGTTAGGACACATTGTCTTGGATAATCGAATACCATACTTAAGAGGTAGCAAACCCCTTTTGGAGTTTTCCATGCTAAACTATTTCAGCACCTTTTCTATATATAGCTTTTGTGACAGGCCAAGCATCCTTTTAGATCTATCTCTATATGTTAGAAAATATGTTCCAAAGCCAATCATCAGCCTATTGACGGTTGTGCCATTTGATGTAATTGTATATGAATTAATTAATAAAATATTTATTTGATAATTTTCATCATAAGCTTGTACATCTTCTATATCAAACTTCTATGTTGTGATAAAAGTCTTTAGGACTATTTTAAATTGATAAAGGATGATTTATCGTTGAGTCCTTAAATGAGTTCACGACCAAATGATATGCTATTACTAGGATGATAGATATAACAAGTGTAGGTCGTTGTGTGCCATATAGGTTGGTTGTCCTCTTAACCAAGGAGCATGGAGATGCTGGTATGGCATGCAGGTGAGATATAGGAGTATATTTTACTGAACATGACCAACTTCGGAGTACTTTGCTGTCAAGAGTCACTCCAAAGGAATATGGGTATAAGTGTCTCTCTGACCTAAAATCACCATAGTGACTTGCAAGTAACTCATTGTGCTTTGATGTTGGACTACCTAAATTTCTAATTCAGGATTGAAAAGTTTCTGGGCACATCAAGTACTTGTGAAATTGGTGCATGAGTCAAGATAGAATTGACCACTCTAAGAGATTGGAGAGAATGCTTTATGTTTCAATTTAGTAAGACTTTGGCTAGAGCAATCTTTGTGAGGAGTCACAGGATTTATCAGGTTGAGACACATAATGGATGTACTATTAAGAGTTGACAGTTTAAACTCTATGTCATCCTAGTATCAAAGATCAAAGGAATGAATTATACAGTAACTATATCTAAATAAGTTTTTGAGTGTTGCTTTGCATACATTCGACCTATCTGGACGTCGAGTACCATTACTAGATTGTTACTCCAATTGATACAAAAATTAGTTTCTGTGCTACCGACCTAGGTTCAAACCTATGGGGTCACACACATTAAAAATTTTTCTCCGATCATATGGCTAATATGAAGAGTCTCAGTGAACGAAGACTCTGGTGAAGAGTCCCACTGGGCTAGGACTCTAGTGAAGAGTCCCACTAGACTTGGACTCTATCATTAATGAAGGATTAATTAGTAATTAAATAACTAATTAGTTTAATTTGATTGAGTATTAAAGTTTGGATCAAGTTTGATTGAATTGGATTCAATCAGGTCAAGTCTGATTAGGTTATGAGATGACCTAATTGGTAAGAGAGAAATAATCCTGATTTGATCGGGTCTATGGCTCAATTGATTTATTAATTTGATTAAATTTAATTAAAATTATATGAGTCTAATTAGATTAGGTTCATCATATTTTAATTGGATCTAATTGGATTAGATTTGAAAGAAATCTAATTGGTTAAATTCTAGAGTCCCAAATGAATGAGACTCTCTCCCTTGCGCCACTCAAATTATCTCATGCCTTTTCTCACCCCACAAAATCAGTTTGTACATGAGAAAACTAGAAGATAACCCTTCTTTTGTCACCTATTAAGTATAGGAATTGATTGGTTTTGATTTGAATTCAAAATGATTTGAATTTCAACCTAAAATCGTATCCATATCCTTCCACATGTTGGCTATTTTTGAAGGGGCCCATTTGTGCGAGAAAAAGAAGTCTTCGTAATTTTTTTCTATACCCAATTTTTTCTGATAAGTCCCTCTTTAAGTCAGATAAGGGTGAGAAAAAGTTATAGTCAAATTAAAATTCAAAATGATTTGAATTGCAACAAACTCCAGCTCTTATCCTATCTTATCTGGTTTGTATGACAACTATAAAAAGGCCATAATTTTGTGCTCCAACAAGAGAGAGCTTTTCACCATGAGATATCAGAGAGAAAGAGGGGCCAAAATCTTTCTTTGGGGTGTAAGGTTTGGATGATTTTCTTTCTTCCTTGGCATGAACAAAAGAGGAGACTGTTCTCCTCTCAGGTGAGAGACCTAGAACTATTCTAGATTTTTGGGTGAGAGAAAAATCAAAGGGAAGAGAGTCTTCATCAGATTTTTCTCTACCATCTAGAATTCTTCTCTAATCCATCTTTGACATCAAAAAAATTTAAAGCTATCAAAGAAGGAGATCAAGTTAGATCTGTCATCAGAAGCTGAATGCGTGAGTTAGCACTCCCACGGAGGGCTGATCGGTCCGAGGGACTTCTGTGGACCATCCGTAGAGGTCGGATACTTGTGAGGCTATGAGTGACTAGAGAGGACCTTTAGATCTACATTCTCAATCATGGAGTTTGACTATCCATGCTCAGGTATTGGATTCAAAATTCTAGAAGTGGTAGATTAGATCTATTACTAAATGCTATTTTTGGTTCACATACTTGTCATTTTAAATTCAGATTTTTATGCATATAAATTCATGTTATAGATCTATTTGTAGAAGTTTTAAGATTAGATCTTATATATATATTTATAAATTAAATAGTTTAATCTAATATTCTTTTACTAAAAAATTTTTGAAATGCATGCCTGAAACCCCTGCGCATCCCAACAGTGGTATCAGAGCCACGGTTCGATATGACATGATATTATATGCATATAGATCTATAATTTAATTTATATTAGATCTGATATATAATATTTAAATCTAAAATTAGTTATAAATCTGATCGTACAAACTAATATAAGGTTATCCTGCTGTAAAGTTTACCCCTTACAGTGCAAAGGTTATTTTAATTTGTGCTGATCTCTATAAAGTTTGATTTTAATTTGAAGTATGTAAAATTTATTTATGATGATTATTATCTAATTTCAATATAATCAAAATATAATAATTAGATCTGAAATAATTTAAATTAGATATAAATTATTTAGATTAGAAGATCTGAATAGCAAAGTAATCAGATTCGGTTTGTCACCAGACCGTCCGGTCATAGGAGGTAATAGAGATTAGATCTTTTTTTTTCTCATTCAATTGAATCCTTTTATGATGTGTAGGAGTGCCATTGTGACTATATCCCATGAAGATGAATGCAAAAAAAAAATTTACTTTTCTCAAAATCCTAAGATTTTGTATACGATACATTGTATGAAAAGTAGTTATATCTAATTTTTACAAATAAAATCTAGAATCATGAACATATTTAGAATAATTTTAAAATAATTTATAATTAATTTTATTGCTATTTATGTATAATTATTTTGATCTAAAATTAATATAATTATTGTAGTTCGCCTATTGAGTCGACTCAGTATTATTTGGGTCGACTCAGGACCTTGATTTCTCAGCTTAATTTTTGTTGAGCTGATTCATTGTTATAAGCTGAAAATTATGATTAATAGTTCATCATCAATGAGTTAACTAAATTTGAAAACTTAGTCGACCCATTATGATGAGTCGGCTCAATCCAAGGGTAAGCCGATTCAAGTTTCAGATTTAAATGATTGTGCATAAAATTAATTATAAAAATATTTTCTAAAATTTAAAACTATTTTTAAATACTGAACCCCTACCCACAGCCTCCAATTTAATTGAGAATTAAGTTAAACCTATTAGATCTAAAATTATGAATTAAAGATGTAATGTCATTCGCATAAAATGTGGGTGATGGATTTATGGGTTAGCTTGATCAGGTTCTCCTAATTGGGTTAGATTTAGGGTTATAATCAAAGATCAAATAGACTAAAAAAAGAAATTAGATTAAATCAAAATTTTTTTAGAGCCAATACAATAGTTGTAGTTAGTCGAGTCCATATCTTTGATTAGACTCAAATGGACTTTGACCTTGAGCTCAGTGGTCGAACCCAAATCCATAAGTAGATCTAATTGAAACTAATTAACTAGTTGGTGTCTAAGGTAAGTTTGGTAGTCATGATCGATGGTCATTAATTGAGAGCTACTTGTTGGGAATAGTGTCCCAAAGTCAATCGTCAGCCTGTTGATGCTTGTGCTCTTTGTTGTATTAGTACATAAATTATAAATTAATAAAAATTATTTTGGTATTTTTCATCATAAATTATTTCATCTTCTAATGAACTTCTGTGTTGTGGTGAAGTCCTTAGGATTATTTAGACTCGACAAAGGAGGATTTATCATTTAGTCCTTAAACCTATTCGCGATCAAATGATACGTTGTTACCAAGGACAATAATATTTATCAAGCATAGGTCGTTGTGTGCCATATGGGTTGGTTGTCCTCTTAACCAAGGAGTGTGGAGATACTGGTATGGCATACAGGTAAGATGTAAGGGTACATCTGCACTAAACATGACCGACTTTGGAGCCTTTTCTGCTGTCAAGATTTGCTCCAATGGGATATGGGTATAAATGTTCCTCCGACCTAAGACCGTCACAGTAACTTGCAAGCAACTCACTGCACTTAGGCACTGGACTACCTGAATTTCTAATTCAGCGACGGAGGGATGCTGGGTGTAGTCAAGTACTTGACTTGTCGGTGTGTGTGTCAAGATGGGATTGACCACTCCAGTTCAGGAGCTGTGTACAGTCATATTTTAATTTAGCAAAACCTTAGCTAGGGTAGTCCTAGTGAGGAGTCACAGGACTATTTGAGTTGAGCACGATTCGGATGATCTAATCAGGGTTGACAGTTTAACCCTGAGTCATCCTAAACATAGAGGTCAAATGGGATGAATTATATAGTAACCATATTCATGTAGCTTCTGAGTGTTGCAATTGTGACTATTCGACCTATCCGGACATCGGGTATCATTGCTAGATGGTCACTTCGATTAGTACAGGAATTGGTTCCTGTGCTACCGGCTTAGGTTCGAACCTGTGGGGTCACACACATTAGAGGTTCCTATCTGATCTGATGGCTGGTGAAGAGTCCTAATACTCGTGGACTATGAGTCCTACATATCTGAGACTCTGTGATTGAGAATCAGGATTCTCTGATCATGAGTCCCACACATTTTGGGTACCGGGGTCAAGAGTCCAACTGGTTTGGGACTCTTCGATCAAGGATTCATATCGATGGACTTTGATATCCGATTGTCCATCAAATTTGGACTCAGTATTTATGAGAGATTTAACTAGTGATTTGTTCGCTAATTAACTCAATTTGATTGAGTAATTATTTTTGGATCAAGTCCAATTGAATTGAATTTAGTTGTGTTTGACCCGATTAGGTTAAGTGTTGACATAATCGTCGAAGTGGTTTGGTCCTTGATTTGATCAGGGATTGGGCTTAGTCAATTCATGATTTGATTAAGATTTTATTAAACCTAATTAAGTCTAATTGTGTTGGATTTAAATTAGTCTAATTGGACCTAACTTATTTTAATTAAGTTGGTTCAATTAGGTTGATTTAAAATTAGAAACCACCTTGACCTCAACTCCCTGCGCCACCTCACTTCTTCTGCACCCATTTGAATTCACGAGAAGCAACTTCTCATGAATTTTCTCCCATGCAGAAGGCATCCCACGCCCACTCTTGTGTGCCAATTATTTGGATAAACATGATTTGTTAGCCATTCAAATTCAAAGGGTGTTTGAATTTAAATCCCATGCGCCATGTCCTTATCCTTTTGTGCACCATTTTCTTTACACGAGAAAGAGTTTCTCATGTAAACTCTCCATGCACAAGAGAGCCCACGCCCCTCTCTTCTCACGCATAGAGTGGATAGGAATGAGTTGGTTGGCATTTGAATTCAAATTTGATTTGAATTCAAATGAGCAACCACTTATCTTTATCCTCTCACATGGTAAAAATGCGGCAAAGATGTGGTCTTGCATCATTTTAAAAAGAAGATAAGAGAGGGCATGTGCACAGAACATCTGAGAAAAAAGGGTGGCATGAGAGAGGTTTCTTGCGTGAGAAAAAAAAAGGAGTGAAAAGAAAGAAACAAGTGGGCGCAAGTTTCTTCGGAGTGTACCCTAGGGTTTTGGCTTAAGGTTCGAGAAGTGAGAATGTGAGCTACGAGTGTCGTGAACTCACCAAACATCAGGGAGAGCATCATTAACCTCTCTACCATCTTTGCTAATGATCTGGAGCATCCAAAGAGTCGGCAGACATCGATCGAAAGAGTTCGATCAACATCGGCCATCAAAAGGGTTCAGTCACGAACTAGCATTTGTGAGGAGCCGATCAGATCGAAAGCTTCGTGTGGATGATCCACAGAGATTAGACACACTGTGTGACTATATTGTGATGATTAGATCCTCCTGATAGTGATCAAATTACAGCGATCAACTACCCGCACAAAGGTAATGTGTTCTGAACACATAACAGTAAATTATTTACTGTAGAAGTTTAAATTTTAAATTTAAATACATGCTATGTATATATCATATTTAGATCCTTATGTAGAGATTATACATATTAATTAATTAGATTAATTAATATTTTTTACTGTAAAATAATGATTTTGAAAAAGTTTTAAAATTATCGTTTTACCCCTGCACTAAATTTTACTTCAAATGGTATCAGAGTAAGGTTCTAAAATATGATATATATATTTTCATGCATAGATTAAGTTATAATCTAAAAGTTTAAATTTAAAATTTAAAATTTAAAATTTAAATTTTGAATTTTAAAATTTGTTTAAAATTTAAAATTTAGAAATTTGAAATTCAAAATTTGAAATTTAAATTTTAAAATTTAAAATTTGAAATTCAAAATTCAAAAATTTGAAATTCAAAATTTAAAATTTAAAATTTGAAATTTGGTTGAAATTTTAAATTTAAAATTCAAAATTTAAAATTCAAAAATTTGAAATTTGAAATTTGTTTGAAATTTGAAATTCAAAATTTGAAATTTAAAATTTGAAATTTAAAATTTAAATTTTGAAATTGATATATTTAGATATACTTGATCCAAGTAGCAAGTAGTCGAATTGGGTTAGTTGCGATGGTCGTCCGATCATAGGAGAAAAGTAGGATTTAAAGGTCCTCTCCTCCCATTCGATGGGGTTCTCCTATGGTAGTAGGGGTGCCACTGTAATTATATCCCATACAGATGACGCAGCGAAAGGATTTAATTATAAAGGTTCAATTATAAAATTTATCATGAATATGTTAGATTAGATCTAAAGAAATATTCATGATTTATTTTGATTGAGTTATTTTCTGTTATGTAATTAGCAATAGGATTGCTGTTTATGAAATGTGCTGATCTGTTTGTGAAATGAGTCAACATATTTGGTAAACAGAAAATAAAATCTTTCAAATTTAAAAATTATTTTTGAAATACCAAACCCTGACCCATCAGCCCAAATACTTAATTAAAAGAATTAAGTATTGTCAAGTTGATCTAGAATTGTGAATTAAGTCCTAAGATAATTGCATAAACTTGTGGGTCAATGGGTTAGATGGATTAGGTCCATAATTGGGTTAGACCTAAGGTTAGCTTAAAGAAATGGACGAAATTAGAGTAATTGCTCAAATCTAATCAAAAGTTGAATTAGATTAGGTCAAGGACACTCTAGACTCAACTCCAATAGTTGTAGTTGAATGGGTCCATGTCTTTAACTAGACCAAGATGGACTTAATTCATGGCTATGCGGTGGAACCCTATTTACTAAGTTGATCAAATTAAAACTAATGAACCGGTTGGTGTCTAAGGTAAGTTCGATAGTTTGACCAGTGGTTCTTAAGTGGGAGCTACTCGCATTGATTCGATCTCTGACGAGTTAATGGCATATCCTCACCACTGATCTCACTTACCTAGCCAACCTGATGAGTTAGGTTTTGATTAGATCACTTGGTGATTAGGGCTCACCCATGTCATTAGGTAAATCAGTGTGACTGATTTAGGTGCTCCTAATGCCGGCTTTAATTAAATCTTTTTTAATCTGACTTGGTGAAGTCAGTGGGAGGATTGAAATTGGCTGGTTAATTTCTTCTCTTCTATCCTTTAATAAAATCTTCAAAATTTTTAGGTCCCTAAAATGATTAAGTTATAGTGATAACTAAGTCATAGCCTCCCATTAAGTGAGTGATAATGAGTCCATTAGTTTAATAATCACTGGAGGCCCAAAGGCCTGGTGCTTATTAACTAATGGAATTATCATTCATAGTATGATAATTTGGTTGAGTCTTTCTGATGGTGGTCAGGTTGGCCGGTCAAAGTCGGGTCTGATCATTTATTGGTCCGATTCATCAAATTAAGTCATGTTAATGGTTGGACCTAACCAGATCTTTTCAGTGGAGGCCAAAGCCTACTGATTAGGTTCTGGGGCAAAATTAATTACTAGAAGTTGTTTAGAGAAACAACTGGTTATGAACCTACCCATAGATGCACATGGGTTGACCAACCAAAGTTGGGCTCGTGTGTAGTCTGTGTGGATTCTAGTATCCACTAAGAAATTAAAGTAATTCCTCGAATTGGAGGTTGAGGCTACCAGTTCGTAAAAATACTGAGAGAAACTTTAGACTAAAGTCCAAGTCTTTAGTATTATTAATTTATGTACTAATAAAGGTCTGATTTTTCTTTATGCAGCTATGGCCACTACCCTGTCGCTTTGGTCATTATTAGATAATGACAAGCTCATGGGATCTAATTTTGATAGCTGGTATCGAAAATTAAAAATCATCCTTGAGCATGAGCGGATCCTTTATGTCGTAACGGATCTGGCACTCGAGGAGCTAGCCCCGAATGCTAGAGGGATGGTTCGAGACACTTACCAGAAGTGGCTCAACGATTGCACCACCATTCAATGCATAATGCTGGCGGCAATGAATGATGAGTTCAGCCACAAGTTTGAGAACGCCCAGCCACAGAGATGCTTCAAATGTTGAGCGACTCCTTTGGCACGCCTGACGACGTTGAAAGGCACAAAACTAGTTGTGCCATTTTCATCGCTCGGATGAGGGATGGAGCCTCAGTCACTGATCATATACTGTACATGATCGAAATGATTGAGCACCTAAACAAACTGGGCTTTCCCTTGCACGAGCAGCTTGGTAAGGATGCGATCCTTAATTCTTTGTCCAAGTCCTTCCTCCCCTTCCTTACTCATTTTCGGATGACAAAGCCTGCAATAAACTACCACGATTTGTTGGGGTTGCTGCAGAACTTTGAGAAGGACCACCAGCTCCATAAAGAGTCGGTGAATGTTGTGGGAGGGTCTTCTTCTGGTCGTTGACCCTTTAAGAAAGGGAAGAAGAACAAGAAGAAGAAAAATAAGAAGGTGCAGCCGCATACTGGGACGTCTGCACAGGGTCAGACCAAGAAGCGCAAGCCCGACCAGAGCCAGGTGGAGTGCTTCTTTTGCAAGAAGCAGGGGCACTGGAAGAGGAACTGTCCTCTATACATTGCCTCTCTGGATCCGAACAGGCCGAAGAAGAAGCAAGGTAATTATATGATAATATCTTGCAACTTTTTCATTTGTGATACTACTGCCTGGGTATTGGATCCCGAAAGCCCTTATCATATCTGTAATTTGATGCAGGGTCTGTGGGTCAGTAGGAGATTTGATGAAGGCGAGAGATTCTTGAATGTTGGAGATGGAAGCAAAGTTCCAGTTCTAGCTTTAGGAATCATGAACCTTGTAATCAACTCTCGTAATGTAATTCTGAGTGAATGTCACTATTGTCCAAACTTTTTATTAAATATTATTTCTGTAGGCCTTTTGGCCATGTACGGTTATAAATTTTTAATAAAAAAAATATTTGCAATATCATTTTGAATGGTGTTACAATGTTTGTTGGACAACTAAATAATAAAATTTACTTACTATCACAGCCTGTTAATGTGGTTCAAACCTCCGGTAAATGCCTAGAATAGATAATGTGTCAGAAGTCTATCTTTGGCACTGTAGGCTAGGTCATATCAATAAGAACAGGATAAACAGGTTGGCTCAAGAAGGAATTCTTGAAGTAAGTGATTGTGAATCACTTCTAACCTGTGAGTCCTATCTTCTTGAAAAGATGACCAAGTCACCTTTTATTGGAAAAGATGAGCGAGCCAGTGAACTCTTGGGTCTGGTACATTCTGATATATATGGACCCATGAGCTCAAGTGCAAGAGGTGGATATTTCTACTTTATAACCTTCACAGACGACCTATCGAGGTATAGGTATGTCTACTTAATGAAGCATAAGTCGGAGTCATTTGAAATGTTCAAACTATTCTGAAATGAGGTAGAAAAACAAACTGAGAAGTATATTAAAACTCTTCGATCTGATCGAGGAGGTGAATACCTTTCCAATGAGTTTCTGACATATCTTGGGGAGAATGAGATTCTCTCTCAGTGGACTCCTCCTGAAATACCACAGCATATGGTGTGTCTGAAAGGAGGAATCGAACCTTGTTGGACATGGTTCGATCCATGATGGGGTTTGCTGGTTTGCCGATCTCTCTCTAGGGATATGCACTCGAATCGACTTGTTACCTTCTAAATAGGGTTTCGAGTAAGTCTGTAACCAAAATGCCATATGAGATATGGATAGGACGTAAACCAGTACTCTCACACCTTAGGGTTTGGGGGTGTCCGGCTTATGTTAAATATTTAATTACGGATAAGCTTGGACCTAGGTCTGACAAGTATTATTTATAGGGTACCCAAAAGAGACCAAAGGGTATTATTTCTACCTAGCTGATAAGCAAAAGATGTTTGTCAGCCTTAAGGCAATCTTTTTAGAAAATGAGTTCCTTGGTGAAGGGACTGTTGCCTCTAAGGTCGAACTTGAGAAAGTTCGACAGGTAAAAAAATCGACACAAGTTGCTGAACCTGAATCGGATTTGGTTAGATAAGATCCGAAGCCCATTGTTCCTGCACCCTTAAGGCGGTCTGGTAGAGTACCACGTCAACCGGACAGATACTATGGTTTCTTGGTCTGGGACGGCGATCCTATCGAACTTAATGAAAATGATGAGGATCCGATCACCTACATGGATGCAATGCAGAGATCTGACTCTGAGAAATGGCTAAAGGCCATGAAATCCGAAATGGAATCCATGAAGGTCAACGATGTGTGGACATTAGTTGACCCACCCGAAGGAGTAAAATCCATAGGGTGTAAGTGGGTCTTCAAGAGAAAGAGGGTGCAGACGGAAAGGTAGAAACCTATAAAGCCCGTCTGGTTGCCAAGGGATATTGTCAACATTATGATATAGACTATGACGAGATGTTTTCTCCTGTGGCAATGCTCAAATTCATTCAGATTATCTTGCGATAGCTGTCCATCTGGACTATGAAATCTGGCAGATGGATGTGAAGACAGCTTTCCTAAATGGAGAGTTGAACGAAGAGGTGTATATGATACAACCTGAAGGATTCACATCCACAGATGAGTCTAAGGTGTGCAGGCTACAGAGGTTCATTTATGGACTTAAGCAGGCATCCCAGAGTTGGAACATACGTTTTGATAGGACGATCAAGATGTATGGCTTCGTTAAGAACGGAGAAGAGCCTTGCATTTATAAGTGGGCTAATGGTCCAGTAGTGGTATTTCTTGTATTGTATGTGGATAACATTTTTTTAATCGAGAATGATGTCTCTGTATTACAGGAAATAAATATTTGGCCGTCGTTACAGTTCTCCATGAAGGATTTGGAAGAAGCTTCCTACATCCTAGGGATGAGGATCTATAAAGATAGATCTAAAAGATTGCTTGGCTTATCCCAGTCCACGTACATTGATACTATGCTGAAGAGGTTCAGCATGGAGAATTTCAAAAAAGGCTATCTACCGATAGACCATGGAATTTCTCTCTCGAAGAGGGATTGTCCGACAGCACCTCAAGAGAGAGAGCGTATGGATAGAATTCCATATGCTTTGACAGTGGGATCTATCATGTATGCCATGACATGTACATGATCAGATGTGGCATACTCACTAGGGATAGTGAGTAGATACCAATCTGATCCAGGAGAGAATCACTGAAAGGTTGTTAAAACCATTCTGAAGTATTTAAGAAATACTAAGAACCAATGGCTTGTTTATGGTGAATCGAACTTGAGACTTATAGAGTTTACAGACTCTAATTTTCAGCCTGATCATGATGATAGCAAGAGTGTGTCGGGATTTATTTTTACCCTCAATGGTGGGGCTGTCTGCTGGAAGAGTTTCAAACTGCACATAGTGGCTGATTCAGTTTGCGAGGCAGAGTATGTCGCTGCATCAGATACTGCCAAAGAAGCGGTGTTGGTCCAGTTCTGCTATACTGTGACAACTCTGGAGCCATTGCTCAGATGAAGGAACCAAAGGCACACCAGCGGATGAAGTATATTCTGCGCTGCTACCATCTCATCTGGAAAATCATGGATCGAGGTGACGTCGACCTTCAGAAGATCGACGGGAAGGAGAACCTGGCCGACCCATTCACTAAAGCCATTGTGGTGAAGGAGTTCGACGACTTCAAATCGAAGATGGGTATTAGATACTGCACCGATTGGCTTTAGGCCAAGTAGGAGATTGTTGGAAATAGTGTCCCAAAGCCAATCGTCAGCCTGTTGATGGTTGTGCTCTTTGTTGTATTAGTACATAAATTATAAATTAATAAAAATTATTTTGGTATTTTTATCACAAATTGTTTCATCTTCTAATGAACTCCTGTGTTGTGGTGAAGTCCTTAGGATTATTTAGACTCGACGAAGGAGGATTTGTCGTTTAGTCCTTAAACCTGTTCGCGACCAAATGATACGTTGTTACCAAGGACAACAATATTTATCAAGCATATATCGTTGTGTGCCATATAGGTTGGTTGTCCTCTTAACCAAGGAGTGTGGAGACACTGGTATGGCATACAGGTGAGATATAAGGGTACATCTGCACTGAACGTGACCGACTCCAGAGCCTTTTCTGCTGTCAAGATTTGCTCCGATGGGATATGGATATAAATGTCTCTCCGACCTGAGACCGCATGGTGACTTGCAAGCAACTCACTGCACTTAGGCACTGGACTACCTGAATTTCTAATTCAGTGATGGAAGGATGCTGGGTGTAGTCAAGTACTTGACTTGTCGGTATGTGTGTCAAGATGGAATTGACCACTCCAGTTCAGGAGCTGTGTACAGTCATGTTTTAATTTAGCAAAATCTTGGCCAGGGTAGTCCTAGTGAGGAGTCACAGGACTGTTTGAGTTGAGCACGATTTGGATGATCTAATCAGGGTTGACAGTTTAACCTTGAGTCATCCTAAACACAGGGGTCAAATGGGATGAATTATACAGTAACCATATTCACGTAGGTTCTGAGTGTTGTGATTGTGACTATTTGACATATCCGGATGTCGGGTACCATTGCTAGATGGTCACTTCGATTAGTACAGGAATTGGTTTCTGTGCTACCAGCTTAGGTTCGAACCTGCAGGGTCACACACATTAGATGTTCCTATCTGATCTGATGGCTGGTGAAGAGTCCTAATGCTCATGGACTATAAGTCCTACATGTCTGAAACTCTATGATCGAGAATCAGGATTCTCTAATCATGAGTCCCACATATTTTGGGTACCGGGGTCAAGAGTCCCATTAGTTTGGGACTCTTCGATCAAGGATTCATATCGATAGACTTTGATACCCGATTGCCCATTGGATTTGAACTTAGTATTTATGAGAGTTTTAATTAGTGATTTGATCACTAATTAACTCAATTTGATTGAGTAATTATTTTTGGATCAAGTCTAATTGAATTGGATTCAGTTGGGTTTGACCCGATTAGGTTAAGTGTTGACATAATCGTTGAAGTGGTTTGGTCCATGATTTGATCAGGGGTTGGGCTTAGTCAATTTCTGATTTAATTAAGATTTTATTGAGCTTAATTAAGCCTAATTGTGTTGGGTTTAAATTAGTCTAATTGGACCTAACTTATTTTAATTAAGTTGGTTCAATTAGGTTGATTTAAAATTAGAAACCACCTTGACCTCAACTCCCTGTGCCACCTCACTTCTTCTGTGCTCATTTGAATTCATGAGAAGCAACTTCTTGTAAATTTTCTCCCATGCAGAAGCCATCCCACGCCCACTCTTGTGCGCCAATTATTTGGATAAACATGATTTGTTAGCCATTCAAATTCAAAGGGTGTTTGAATTTAAATGGATAACTAAACCCATGCGCCATGTCCTTATCCTTTTGTGCGCCATTTTCTTTACACGAGAAAGAGTTTCTCGTGTAAACTCTCCATGCACAAGAGAGCCCACTCCCCTCTCTTCTCACACATAGAGTCGATAGGAATGAGTTGGTTGGCATTTGAATTCATATTCGATTTGAATTCAATTGAGCAACCACTTATCTTTATCCTCTCACGCAGTAAAAATACTGCAAAGATGCGATCTTGCATCATTTTAAAAAAGAGATAAGAGAGGGCGTGTGCACAGAACATCTGAGAAAAAAGGGTGGCATGAGAGAGGTTTCTTGCATGAGAAAAGAAAAGAAAAGGAGAGAAAAGAAAGAAACAAATGGGCGCAAGTTTCTTCGGAGTGTACCCAAGGGTTTTGGCTTAGGGTTCGGGAAGTGAGAACATGAGCTACGAGTGTCGTGAGCCCACCAAACTTCAGAGAGAGCATCATCAACCTCTCTACCATCTTTGCTGATGATCCAGAGCATCTGAGAAGTTGGTAGACATCGATCGAAGGAGTTCGATCAACATCGGCCATCAAAAAGGTTCAGTCACGAACTAGCATTCGTGAGGAGCCGATCAGATTGGGAGCTTCGTGATGATCCGCAGAGGTCAGACATATTGTGTGGCTGCATTGTGATGATCAGACCCTCCTGACGGTGATCAAATTATGGCGATCAACTACCTGCACAAAGGAATGTGTTCTGAACACATAACAGTAAATTGTTTACTGTAGAAGTTTGAATTTTAAATTTAAATGCATGCTATGTATATATTATATTTAGATCCTTGTGTAGAGATTATATATGTTAATTAATTAGATTAATTAATATTTTTCACTGTAAAATAGTAATTTTGGAAAAATTTTAAAATTACCATTTTACCCCTGCACTAAATTTCACTTCACTACTCGCATAGATTGAGTCTATGATGAGTTAATGGCATATCCCTCTCACTGATCTCACTTACCTAGCTAACATGGTGAATCAAATTTTGATCAGATCGCTTAATGATTAGGGTTGATCCATGCTTACTAAGAAATCAGTTTAACTAATTTAGGTGCCCCTAGTTTGACTTATCTTTATCCTCGACATAACTTGATGAAGTCAGTGGAAGGATTGATGACTTGTCAGTAGGACCGACTTATGTTTAGTCCACCCTAATCTGACTTGGTGAAGTTAGTGGGAGGATTAAGATTAGCTGGTCTATGCATTTAATTCTATTAAATTATGTTAATCAAATATTTTAAATTATTAAGTTCATAAAATGAGCTAGTTATGGTGATAACTAGATCATAGCCTCCCATTAAGGTGAATAATAATGGGTTCATTATTTCTGATTGACATTGCAGGTGCCATCCATCTGATGTTTCTCTAAATGATAGAATTATTATTTATCATATGATAACTCTATTGTACTATCTGATGAAGGGTTGGATTGATCGAGCCACACTCAAATCTGATTATTCATTAGCTAGAATCACTTAGTATGTTCATGTTAATGGTTGGACCTAACCAGGACATTCAGTGGAGGTCCATCGCCTACTGAAATAAAATTTGAGATAAAATTAATTACTAAAAATTATTTTAAAAAATAATTGATTGAAAACCTACTTATAGATACATACGGATTGGCCGAGCCATACTCGGGCCTGTATGTAGTCTGTGTAGATTCTAGTATCCACTAAAGAATTAAGATAATTTTTCGAATTGGAGGTAGAGACTACCAATTCGTATAAAATAATGGGAGAACCTTTAGACTAAAGTTCATATCTTTAGAATTGATTAATTCATATACTAACTAGGTATGTATTTTTCTTTCTTTTCAGAAATGGCTAGTAATTTGTCTTTCCACTCACTGTTTAATAATGATGAGCTTATTGGACCCAACTTCGATAGCTAGTATCAGAAGTTGAATATTGATCTTGAGTCCAATCTAGCTAAAAAATTTAGGACTGAATCGAGTCAAGCAGACTATGACCCAAATAGGCTAAAGAGAAATGAGCAATTAGTTGCTGATCAAGGTGCTTATATGATAACACTTTGTAATTCTCTATATGTGACACTACTACCTGGGTAATGGATATCAAAAGTTCAGTTCATATATGTAATTCATTATAAGGACTTCAAGTTAGTAAAAAATTTGAAAACGATGAGAGATTCCTAAATATGGGAGATGAAAGTCATGTTTCAATCCAGACTTTAGGAGTTGTTGAGCTTGTTTTCAAGTCTAATAGTACCATTTTAAATGATTTCACTATGGTCCATTTTGTTGATGAATATAATCTCTATTGATCTTTTGGCCAAAGATGGTTATTGTTGGGTATAAAATAACCCCAGTCGAAGTTCTAAGAGGCCGGCCCTCCCAAGACTCTTCTGGCTTCCGACCTTGTGCGGTGTCTTTCTGAACTCCCTCGGCCGTCCGAGCTTCTGCAGTACCATCCAAACTCCTTCAGCGGCCGACCTTCCACAGCATCCTCCAGATTCCTCCGACGGACGAACTCCTACCATACCCTCCGGATTTCTCCAATAATGAGCTCTTACGATTGTCTATTGGACTGCTCCAAATGCTTTTCGGATTTCTTCTAGACTCCGTCAATGTTCGGACTTCTCCAGCAGCAGGGCTTCTACAGTAACCAGACTCCATCCAAGTTTCTACAGTGGTCGATCACCTTCTGAACTTCATCCGAGCTCCTACTGCAAGCGAACTTCATCCGAGCTTCTACTGTAAATGGTCTCCATCCGAGCTTCTACAATATGCAGTTTTCATCCGGACTTTCATGGCAACCGATCTCCGTCCGAGCTTCTATAGTAAGCGGCCTCCTTTCGGACTCCTACCAGAATCGGACTCCGTTTGAACTCCTACAATGGAAGGATTTCAGACAAACTTCTACAACGAATAGGCTCGAGTAGCCGGATTTCTACAGTGATCGACTGTCTCCGATGTCTTCCATACCTTTCCAGCCATCAACCTTCAACAGTATCAACCAAATCCTCCGACGGACAAATTTCATCTGGACTCCTCCAGCAGTCGACCTTCCACAGTGTCCCCCAGGCTCCTTCAATAGACGAACTCCTGCAACACCTTCTCAATTCCACCATCGGTCGACCTTCTGTCGGATTCCTCATGCAACCGGACCTCCCCAGCAGATAGTCTTCTGACAAGCTTCTATATCAGACAAATTCCAGATGAACTTCTACAATGGATGAGCTCCAGCAGTCGAATTTCTACGGCGACCAATTATCTCCGATGTCTTCCGTACCTCTCCAAGCCATCAGCCTTCTACAAGTGCCAACCGAACTCCTCCGGTGGATGCACTCCCATAACGCCTTCTGAACTCCTCTGGTGGACGAACTCCCACAATGCCTTTCGGACTCTTCTATCGGACAACCTTCTATAGCACTTTCTAAATTTCGGATGGACTTCTCTAGCAATCAGACTTCAGTCAGACTTCTTCAACAGAGAGTCTCCACCCGGGCTTCCACAGCAGATGACCTCCATCTGCAGCATCAACGCCTAAGGTCCCCAACAACAGTTAACCCGTCAGCAACCTCGAAAACATCCAATTTTCTTTTAGACAGAGAGCTACCCCGCTCCACCAAACACCCCAACCGAGCTTCAGCTATCCAGCCTGAACTCCACAGTAAGTCGCGACAACAGACACCACTCCACTCTCCATAACAAACTCCACGTGGCCCCACCACTCTCTGGCAAGTTGCGACAACAGACACCACTCCACTCTCCGTAACAAACCCCACGTGGCCCCGAACGGCCCACTACTAGGCAGTTATGGATGTCGCTGTCAATCGGTTACGCTCTTCCGTCTATAAAAGAGACCCCCCTGATACGTTCTCCTCTAAGCTCAAAATACTATCACAAAACTCTGTTAAAATCCCATTCGAGTGTTCCATTTCTGTTGAAGTAGAGTACTGACTTGAGCATCGGAGGGTCTTGCCAAAGCACCCCCAACTCCAGTTTAGACTTCCCTTGCAGGTCCCGACGACGGTCGTGATCCCCTCGACTCCAGCTTCTCTGGCATCGACGGAATTCTGCACCAACAGGATTGGCGCTAGAGGAAGGGCCGTGTCTTCGCAAGACCCTTGTTCTTAAAAGAGTACTCAACAGGACTATCTCCGACTGTCTTCTTCAATATCTTCTTCTTCTTCTCTGATCAGATCCCAACCTGATGCCTCCCTGAAAGGCATCCACCAGGCGATCTACGACCTCCATGGCCAGATCTCAGCAAGATCTGCCAGCTCCGACTTCATCTTCAATTTTTCAGGTTCCTCCTCCTCCGGCAACGGTAGTCGGCATGGATCAATTTGACCTGCTGGTTTAGTAGGTTAGGGGCCTCACCGAAGTGGTGCAAGCCAGGCAATAACAGCAGCAGCCGCAGGCATCTGTACGGTTGGAAAGAGCATCGTCGGAGTTCCAAAATCTGGCGATCGGGCAGCCCACTTGGGCCAGTCGCCCTATATCCCCCGAAAAGGGAAAATAGAAGGCGGAGAGCCCTCTATCTGATCACGATTCCACCCCCGGAGGGTCCCTACCTCCGTTCTGTCAGAAGACCCACGAGATTCGCAATCGAGAGGATCTCCTAGATCAAAGGTTTCAAGAGATGAATCGATGGATCGAAGAGCTCCACCATGCTCCCCCTTCTTACGGTGAGGATATTTATACTGACCCACCTTTTTCTCAAAGGATTATGCAGGAATCGATCCCGTCGAACTTCAAGTTTTCCCAATTCGAAAGCTACGATGGGACCTCAGACCCAGCTGACCACTTGGAGGTCTTCCGGACAATGATGCTGCTCCATGGCGTGCCAGATGCTATCCTGTGCCGAGCTTTCCCATCTACTTTGAAGGGAGCAGTGAGAAATTGGTACTCGGCACTGAAGTCAGGTACTATTTTCTTCTTTAATAAAATGAGCCACCAGTTTGTGGCTCACTTCATCAGCAGCCGACGTTCCCGGAGAGGTTCGAAATCTCTCATCAACATCAAGCAAAAGAAGAGAGAATCCATCCGAACTTACGTCAACCATTTTAATGCCGCCGCATTGGATGTCCGAAACTTGGACCAATCAGTTGCAATGGCCACCTTGAAGAGCGGCCTTCAAAAGAATGACCTCCTATTTTCTCTAAAAAAGAAGTATCCCAGGGACTTCACTGATTTGCTGGCTTGGGCCGAAGGATATGCCCGAGCAGAGGAAGCCTTCAAGCTAAGAGACGAGGAAGCTGCAGAAGAGCGGCAGGCGGATGACTCCAGCAAGCCCGCAGCTGTAAAAGGGCCAAGTGAAGCTCGGTCATGTTCTCGAACTCTCTCCGGACACAAGCATGTCCGAACTCCCTCCCAAGCTCATAGGCAGAGAAGCCCGAACCGCAGAGTTCGATGGAGCTCTCTCCCAGGAAGATTCCATAACTACGCACCTCTCAATGTTCCAAAAACTCATGTGCTGATGGAGGTTAGGGAGCAGCTGCCAAGATCGGAAAGGATGTGCACACACCCCGGGAAGCGTAACCCTAACAAGTTTTGCCTTTATCATCATGACCACGGCCACGATACGGAGGAGTGTATTTAGCTCTGAGATGAGATCGAGGAGATCATCAGACGAGGCTGGCTCAACAGGTTCATCCGATGCCGTCCTGAAGGTGGGAAAGATCGATCGAGGGCCCTACCGCAACCAGAACCACCTAGGAGGGAGGAGCAGCCTGAAGATCGGCCTCCGATTAGAACCATCAACACCATCTCTGGAGGACCCCGACAGGGAGCAGTCAGTGGATTGGTCAGACCGACAAAGCGACAGAGGATCGAAGAATCTATAACCTTTACTGAAGAAGATGTCCAGGGGATTCAATTCTCCCATAATGATGCGGTTGTAGTCTCTTTAAATATTGCTGACTATGATGTATGCTGCATTCTTGTTGACAATGAAAGCTCGACCGATATTTTATTTTATGAGGCATTCTAAAAAATATCCATTCTGGATGATCAATTCGGACCGATAAGCTCCCGATTGGTAGGGTTCACTGGCGATGCTGTGCCAGTGAAAGGAGAAATAACTTTGGCCATAGTCGCAGGTCGATATCTGAAACAATCTAGGACGCAGGTGGATTTCTAAATTTGAAAATGATGAGAGATTCCTAAATATGGGAGATGAAAGTCATATTTTAATCCAGACTTTAGGAGTTGTTGAGCTTGTTTTCAAGTCTAATAGTATCATTTTAAATGATTTCAACTATGGTCCATCTTTCTTGATGAATATAATCTCTATTGATCTTTTGGCCAAAGATGGTTATTGTTGGGTATAAAATAACCCCAGCCGAAGTTCTAAGAGGCCGGCCCTCCCAGGACTCTTCTAGCTTCCGACCTTGTGCGGTGTCTTTCTAAACTCTCTCGGCCGTCCGAGCTTCCGCAGTACCATTCAAACTCCTTCAGCAGCCGACCTTCCACAGCATCCTCCAGATTCCTCCGACGGACGAACTCCTACCGTACCCTCTGGATTTCTCCAATAATGAGCTCTTACGATTGTTTATTGGACTGCTCCAAATGCTTTCCGGATTTCTTCCAGACTCCGTCAATGTCCGAACTTCTCCAGCAGCAGGGCTTCTACAGTAACCAGACTCCATCCAAGTTTCTACAGTGGTCGATCACCTTCTGAACTTCATCCGAGCTCCTACTACAAGCAAACTTCATCCAAGCTTCTACTATAAATGGTCTCCATCCGAGCTTCTACAATATGCGGTTTTCATACGGACTTTCATGGCAACCGATCTCCGTCCGAGCTTCTATAGTAAGCGGCCTCCTTTCGGACTCCTACCAGAATCGGACTCCGTTCGAACTCCTATAGCGGATGGATTTCAGACAAACTTCTACAATGAATAGGCTCGAGTAGCCGGATTTCTACAGTGATCGACTGTCTCCGATGTCTTCCATACCTTTCCAGCCATCAACCTTCAACAGTATCAACCAAACCCCTTCGACGGACAAATTTCCTCTAGACTCCTCCAGCAGTCGACCTTCCACAGTGTCCCCCAGGCTCCTCCAATAGACGAACTCCTGCAACACCTTCTCAATTCCACCATCGATCGACCTTCTGTCGGATTCCTCATGCAACCGGACCTCCCCAGCAGATAGTCTTCTGACAAGCTTCTATATCAGACAAATTCTAGATGTACTTCTACAACGGATGGGCTCCAGCAGTCGAATTTCTATGGCGATCGATTATCTCCGGTGTCTTCCATACCTCTCCAAGCCATCAGCCTTCTACAAGTGCCAACCAAACTCCTCCGGTGGATGCACTCCCATAACGCCTTCTGAACTCCTCTGGTGGACGAACTCCCACAATGCCTTTCGGACTCTTCTATCGGACAACCTTCTATCGCACTTTCTGAATTTCGGATGGACTTCTCTAGCAATCAGACTCCAGTCAGACTTCTTCAACAGAGAGTCTCCACCCGGGCTTCCACAGCAGATGACCTCCATCTGCAGCATCAACGCCTAAGGTCCCCAACAACAGTTAACCCGTCAGCAACCTAGAAAAAATCTAATTTTCTTTTAGACAGAGAGCTACCCCGCTCCACCAAACACCCCAATCGAGCATCAGCTATCCAGCCTAAACTCCACAGCAAGTCACGATAACAGACACCACTCCACGCTCCATAACAAACTCCACGTGGCCCCACCACTCTCTGGCAAGTTGCGACAACAGACACCACTCCACTCTCCGTAACAAACCCCACGTGGCCCCGAACGGCCCACTACTAGGCAGTTACGGATGTCGCTGTCAATAGGTTACGCTCTTCCGTCTATAAAAGAGACCACCCTGATACGTTCTCCTCTAAGCTCAAAATATTATCTCAAAACTCTGTTAAAATCCCATTCGAGTGTTCCATTTCTGTTGAAGTAGAGTACTGACTTGAGCATCGGAGGGTCTTGCCAGAGCACCCCCAACTCCAGTTTAGACTTCCCTTGCAGGTCCCGATGGCGGTCGTGATCCCCTCGACTCCAGCTTCTCCGGCATCAATGGAATTCTGCACCAACAGAATTGGCGCTAGAGGAAGGGCCGTGTCTTCGCAAGACCCTTATTCTTAAAGGAGTACTCAACAGGACTATCTCCGACTGTCTTATTCAATATCTTCTTCTTCTTCTCCGATCAGATCCCAACCTGATGCCTCCCTGAAAGGCATCCACCAGGCGATCTACGACCTCCATGGCTAGATCTCAGCAAGATCTGCCAGCTCCGACTTCATCTTCAATTTTTCAGGTTCCTCCTCCTCCGGCAACGACAGTCGGCATGGATCAATTCGACCTGCTGGTTTAGTAGGTTAGGGGCCTCACTGAAGTGGTGCAAGCCATGCAACAACAGCAGTAGCCGCAGGAATCTGTGCGGCTAGAAAGAGCATCATCAGAGTTTCAGAATCTGGCGATCGGGCAGCCCACTTGGGCCAGTCGCCCTATATCCCCCGAAAAGGGAAAATAGAAGGCGGAGAGCCCTCTATCTGATCACGATTCCACCCCCGGAGGGTCCCTACCTCTGTTCTGCCAGAAGACCCATGAGATTCGCGATCGAGAGGATCTCCTGGATCAAAGGTTCCAAAAGATGAATCGATGGATCAAAGAGCTCCACCATGCTCCCCCTGCTTACGGTGAGGATATTTATACTGACCCACCTTTTTCTCAAAGGATTATGCAGGAATCGATCCCGTCGAACTTCAAGTTTCCCCAATTCGAAAGCTATGATGGGACCTCAGACCCAATTGACTACTTGGAGGTCTTCCGGACAATGATGCTGCTCCATGGCACGCCAGATGCTATCCTGTGCCGAGCTTTTTCATCTACTTTGAAGGGAGCAGCGAGAAATTGGTACTCGACACTGAAGTCAGGTACTATTTTCTCCTTTAATCAAATGAGCCACCAGTTTGTGGCTCACTTCATCAGCAGCCGACGTTCCCGGAGAGGTTCGAAATCCCTCATCAACATCAAGCAAAAGAAGAGAGAATCCATCCAAACTTACGTCAACCATTTTAATGCCGCCGCATTGGATGTCCGAAACTTGGACCAATCAGTTGCAATGGCCACCTTGAAGAGCGGCCTTCAAAAGAATGACCTCCTATTTTCTCTGAAAAAGAAGTATCCCAGGGACTTCGCTGATTTGCTGACTCGGACCGAAGGATATGCCCGAGCAGAAGAAGCCTTCAAGCTAAGAGACGAGGAAGCTGCAAAGGAGCGGCAGGCGGATGACTCCAGCAAGCCCGCAGCTGTAAAAGGGCCAAGTGAAGCTTGGTCATGTTCTTGAACTCTCTCCGGACACAAGCATGTCCGAACTCCCTCCCAAGCTCATAGGCAGAGAAGCCCAGACCGCAGAGTTCGATGGAGCTCTCCCCCAGAAAGATTCCACAACTACGCACCTCTCAATGTTCCAAAAACTCAAGTGCTGATGGAGGTTAGGGAGCAGCTGCCAAGATCGGAAAGGATGTGCACACACCCCGGGAAGCGCAACCCTAACAAGTTCTGCCTCTATCATCATGACCACGGCCACGATACGGAGGAGTGTATTTAGCTCTGAGTCGAGATCGAGGAGATCATCAAACGAGGCCAGCTCAACAGGTTCATCCGATGCTGACCTGAAGGTGGGAAAGATCGGTCGAGGGCCCTACCGCAACCAGAACCACCTAGGAGGGAGGAGCAGCCTGAAGATCGGCTTCCGATTAGAACCATCAACACCATCTCTGGAGGACCCCGATAGGGAGCAGTCAGTGGATTGGTCAGACCGACAAAGCGACAGAGGATCAAGAATCTATAACCTTTACTGAAGAAGATGTCCAGGGGATTCAATTCTCCCATAATGATGCGGTTGTAGTCTCTTTAAATATTGCTGACTATGATGTACGCTGCATTCTTGTTGACAATGAAAGCTTGACCGATATTTTATTTTACGAGGCATTCTAAAAAATATCCATTCTAGATGATCAATTCGGACCGATAAGCTCCCCATTGGTAGGGTTCACTGGCGATGCTGTGCCAGTGGAAGGAGTAATAACTTTGGCCATAGTCGCAGATCGATAACTGAAACAATCTAGGACGCAGGTGGATTTCTAAATTTGAAAATGATGAGAGATTCCTAAATATGGGAGATGAAAGTCATGTTTCAATCCAGACTTTAGGAGTTGTTGAGCTTGTTTTCAAGTCTAATAGTATCATTTTAAATGATTTCCACTATGGTCCATCTTTCTTGATGAATATAATCTCTATTGATCTTTTGGCCAAAGATGGTTATTGTTGGGTATAAAATAACCCCAGCCGAAGTTCTAAGAGGTCGGCCCTCCCAAGACACTTCTGGCTTCCGACCTTGTGCGGTGTCTTTCTGAACTCTCTCGGCTGTCCGAGCTTCCGCAGTACCATCCAAACTCCTTCAGCAGCCGACCTTCCACAGCATCCTCCAGATTCCTCCGACAGACGAACTCCTACCGTACCCTCCGGATTTCGCCAATAATGAGCTCTTACGATTGTCTATTGGACTGCTCCAAATGCTTTCCGAATTTTTTCCAGACTCCGTCAATGTCCGGACTTCTCCAGCAGCAGGGCTTCTACAGTAACCAGACTCCATCCAAGTTTCTATAGTGGTCGATCACCTTCTGAACTTCATCCGAGCTCCTACTGCAAGCGAACTTCATCCGAGCTTCTACTGTAAATGGTCTCCATCAGAACTTCTACAATATGCAGTTTTCATCCGGACTTTCATGGCAACCGATCTCCGTCCGAGCTTCTATAGTAAGCGGCCTCCTTTCGGACGCCTACCAGAATCGGACTCCATTCGAACTCCTACAGCGGATGGATTTCAGACAAACTTCTACAATGAATAGGCTCGAGTAGCCAGATTTCTACAGTGATCGACTGTCTCCGATGTCTTCCATACCTTTCCAGCCATCAACCTTCAACAGTATCAACCAAACCCCTCCGACGGACAAATTTCCTCTGGACTCCTCCAGCAGTCGACCTTCCACAGTGTCCCCCAGGCTCCTCCAATAGATGAACTCCTGCAACACCTTCTCAATTCCACCATCGATCGACCTTCTGTCGGATTCCTCATGCAACCGGACCTCCCCAGCAGATAGTCTTCTGACAAGCTTCTATATCAGACAAATTCCAGATGAACTTCTACAACGGACGGGCTCCAGCAGTCGAATTTCTATGGCGATCGATTATCTCCGGTGTCTTCCGTACCTCTCCAAGCCATCAGCCTTCTACAAGTGCCAACCAAACTCCTCCGGTGGATGCACTCCCATAACGCCTTCTGAACTCCTCTGGTGGATGAACTCCCACAATGCCTTTCGGACTCTTCTATCGGACAACCTTCTATAGCACTTTCTGAATTTCGGATGGACTTCTCTAGTAATCAGACTCCAGTCAGACTTCTTCAACAGAGAGTCTCCACCCGGGCTTCCACAGCAGATGACCTCCATCTGCAGCATCAATGCCTAAGGTCCCTAACAACAGTTAACCCGTCAGCAACCTCGAAAACATCCAATTTTCTTTTAGACAGAGAGCTACCCCGCTCCACCAAACACCCCAACCGAGCATCAGCTATCCAGCCTGAACTCCACAGCAAGTCGCGACAACAGACACCACTCCACTCTCCATAACAAACTCCACGTGGCCCCACCACTCTCTAGCAAGTTGCGACAACAGACACCACTCCACTCTCCATAACAAACCCCACGTGGCTCCGAACGGCCCACTACTAGGCAGTTACGGATGTCGCTGTCAATCGGTTACGCTCTTCCATCTATAAAAGAGACTCCCCTGATACGTTCTCCTCTAAGCTCAAAATACTATCACAAAACTCTGTTAAAATCCCATTCGAGTGTTCCATTTCTGTTGAAGTAGAGTACTGACTTGAGCATCGGAGGGTCTTGCCAGAGCACCCCCAACTCCAGTTTAGACTTCCCTTGCAGGTTCCGACGGCGGTCGTGATCCCCTCGACTCCAGCTTCTACGGCATCGACGGAATTCTGCACCAACAGGATTGGCGCTAGAGGAAGGGCCGTGTCTTCGCAAGACCCTTGTTCTTAAAGGAGTACTCAACAGGACTATCTCCGACTGTCTTCTTCAATATCTTCTTCTTCTTCTCTGATCAGATCCCAACCTGATGCCACCCTGAAAGGCATCCACCAGGCGATCTACGACCTCCATGGCCAGATCTCAGCAAGATCTGCCAGCTTCGACTTCATCTTCAATTTTTCAGGTTCCTCCTCCTCCGGCAACGGCAGTCGGCATGGATCAATTCGACCTACTGGTTTAGTAGGTTAGGGGCCTCACCGAAGTGGTGCAAGCCATGCAATAACAGCAGCAGCCGCAGGCATCTGTGCGGCTGGAAAGAGCATCGTCGGAGTTCCAGAATCTGGCGATCGGGCAGCCCACTTGGGCCAGTCGCCCTATATCCCCCGAAAAGGGAAAATAGAAGGTGGAGAGCCCTCTATCTGATCACGATTCCACCCCCGGAGGGTCCCTACCTCCGTTCTGCCAGAAGACCCACGAGATTCACGATCGAGAGGATCTCCTGGATCAAAGGTTCCAAGAGATGAATCGATGGATCGAAGAGCTCCACCATGCTCCCCTGCTTACGGTGAGGATATTTATACTGACCCACCTTTTTCTCAAAGGATTATGCAGGAATCGATCCCGTCGAACTTCAAGTTTTCCCAATTCGAAAGCTACGATGGGACCTCAGACCCAGTTGACCACTTGGAGGTCTTCCGGACAATGATGCTGCTCCATGGCGCGCCAGATGCTATCCTGTGTCGAGCTTTCCCATCAACTTTGAAGGGAGCAGCGAGAAATTGGTACTCGGCACTGAAGTCAGGTACTATTTTTTCCTTTAATCAAATGAGCCACCAGTTTGTGGCTCACTTCATCAGCAGCCGACATTCCCGGAGAGGTTCGGAATCCCTCATCAACCTCAAGCAAAAGAAGAGAAATCCATCCGAACTTACGTCAACCATTTTAATGCCGCCGCATTGGATGTCCGAAACTTGGACCAATCAGTTGCAATGGCCATCTTGAAGAGCGGCCTTCAAAAGAATGACCTCCTATTTTCTCTGAAAAAAAAGTATCCCAGGGACTTCGCTGATTTGCTGGCTCGGGCCGAAGGATATGCCCGAGCAGAGGAAGCCTTCAAGCTAAGAGACGAGGAAGCTGCAAAGGAGCGGCAGGCGGATGACTCCAGCAAGCCCGCAGCTGTAAAAGGGCCAAGTGAAGCTCGGTCATGTTCTCGAACTCTCTCCGGACACAAGCATGTCCGAACTCCCTCCCAAGCTCATAGGCAGAGAAGCCCGGACCGCAGAGTTCGATGGAGCTCTCCCCCAGGAAGATTCCACAACTACGCACCTCTCAATGTTCCAAAAACTCAAGTGCTGATGGAGGTTAGGGAGCAGCTGCCAAGATCGGAAAGGATGTGCACACACCCTGGGAAGTGCAACCCTAACAAGTTCTGCCTCTATCATCATGACCATGGCCACGATACGGAGGAGTGTATTTAGCTCTGAGACGAGATCGAGGAGATCATCAGACGAGGCCGGCTCAACAGGTTCATCCGATGCCGACCTGAAGGTGGGAAAGATCGGTCGAGGGCCCTACCACAACCAGAACCACCTAGGAGGGAGGAGCAACCTGAAGATCGGCCTCCGATTAGAACCATCAATACCATCTCTGGAGGACCCCGACAGGGAGCAGTCAGTGGATTGGTCAGACCGACAAAGCGACAGAGGATCGAAGAATCTATAACCTTTACTGAAGAAGATGTCCAGGGGATTCAATTCTCCCATAATGATGTGGTTGTAGTCTCTTTAAATATTGCTGACTATGATGTATGCTGTATTCTTGTTGACAATGAAAGCTCGATCGATATTTTATTTTACGAGACATTCTAAAAAATATCCATTCTGGATGATCAATTCGGACCGATAAGTTCCCCATTGGTAGGGTTCACTGGCGATGCTGTGCCAGTGGAAGGAGTAATAACTTTGGCCATAGTCGCAGGTCGATATCTGAAACAATCTAGGACGCAGGTGGATTTCTAAAGTTGAAAATGATGAGAGATTCCTAAATATAGGAGATGAAAGTCATGTTTCAATCCAGACTTTAGGAGTTGTTGAGCTTGTCTTCAAGTCTAATAGTATCATTTTAAATGATTTCCACTATGGTCCATCTTTCTTGATGAATATAATCTCTATTGATCTTTTGGCCAAAGATGGTTATTGTTGGGTATAAAATAACCCCAGCCGAAGTTCTAAGAGGCCGGCCCTCCCAAGACTCTTCTGGCTTCCGACCTTGTGCGGTGTCTTTCTGAACTCTCTCGGCCGTCCGAGCTTTCGCAAAACCATCCAAACTCCTTCAGCAGCCGGCCTTCCACAGCATCCTCCAGATTCCTCCGACGGATGAACTCCTACCGTACCCTCCAGATTTCTCCAATAATGAGCTCTTACGATTGTCTATTGGACTGCTCCAAATACTTTTCGGATTTCTTCCAGACTCCGTCAATGTCCGGACTTCTCCAGCAGCAAGGCTTCTACAGTAACCAGACTCCATCCAAGTTTCTACAGTGGCCGATCACCTTCTGAACTTCATCCGAGCTCCTACTGCAAGCGAACTTCATCCGAGCTTCTACTGTAAATGGTCTCCATCCGAGCTTCCACAATATGCGGTTTTCATCCAGACTTTCATGGCAACCGATCTTCGTCCGAGCTTCTATAGTAAGCGGCCTCCTTTCGAACTCCTACCAGAATCGGACTCCGTTCGAACTCCTACAGCGGATGGATTTCAGACAAACTTCTACAACGAATAGGCTTGAGTAGCCGGATTTCTATAGTGATCGACTGTCTCCGATGTCTTCCATACCTTTCCAGCCATCAACCTTCAACAGTATCAACCAAACCCCTCCGACGGACAAATTTCCTCTGGACTCCTCCAGCAGTCGACCTTCCACAGTGTCCCCCAGGCTCCTCCAATAGACGAACTCCTACAACACCTTCTCAATTCCACCATCGGTCAACCTTCTGTCGGATTCCTCATGCAACCGGACCTCCCCAGCAGATAGTCTTCTGACAAGCTTCTATATCAGACAAATTCCAGATGAACTTCTACAACGGATGGGCTCCAGCAGTCGAATTTCTATGGCGACCGATTATCTCTGGTGTCTTCCGTACCTCTCCAAGCCATCAGCCTTCTACAAGTGCCAACCGAACTCCTCCAGTGGATGCACTCCCATAACGCCTTCTGAACTCCTCTGGTGGACAAACTCCCACAATGCCTTTCGGACTCTTCTATCGGACAATGTTCTATAGCACTTTCTGAATTTCGGATGGACTTCTCTAGCAATCAGACTCCAGTCAGACTTCTTCAACAGAGAGTCTCCACCCGGGCTTCCACAACAGATGACCTCCATCTGCAGCATCAACGCCTAAGCTCCCCAACAACAGTTAACCCGTCAGCAACCTCGAAGACATCCAATTTTCTTTTAGACAGAGAGCTACCCCGCTCCACCAGACACCCCAACCGAGCTTCAGCTATCCAGCCTGAACTCCCCAGCAAGTCGCGACAACAGACACCACTCCACTCTCCATAACAAACTCCACGTGGCCCCACCACTCTCTGGCAAGTTGTGACAACAGACACCACTCCACTCTCCGTAACAAACCCCACGTGGCCCCGAATGGCCCACTACTAGGTAGTTACGGATGTCGCTGTCAATCGGTTACGCTCTTCCGTCTATAAAAGAGACCCCCCTGATACGTTCTCCTCTAAGCTCAAAATACTATCTCAAAACTCTGTTAAAATCCCATTCGAGTGTTCCATTTCTGTTGAAGTAGAGTACTGACTTGAGCGTCGGAGGGTCTTGCCAAAGAACCCCCAACTCCAGTTTAGACTTCCCTTGCAGGTCCCGATGACGGTCGTGATCCCCTCGACTCCAGCTTCTCCGGCATCGACGAAATTCTGCACCAACAGGATTGGCGCTAGAGGAAGGGCCGTGTCTTCGCAAGACCTTTGTTCTTAAAGGAGTACTCAACAGGACTATCTCCGACTGTCTTCTTCAATATCTTTTCTTCTTCTCCGATCAGATCCCAACCTGATGCCTCCCTGAAAGGCATCCACCAGGCGATCTACGACCTCCATGGCCAGATCTCAGCAAGATCTGCCAGCTCCGACTTCATCTTCAATTTTTCAGGTTCCTCCTCCTCCGGCAACGGCAGTCGGCATGGATCAATCCAACCTGCTGGTTTAGTAGGTTAGGGGCCTCACCGAAGTGGTGCACGCCATGCAACAACAGCAGCAGCCGCAGGCATCTGTGCGGCTGGAAAGAGCATCGTCGGAGTTCCAAAATCTGGCGATCGGGCAGCCCACTTGGGCCAGTCGCCCTATATCCCCCGAAAAGGGAAAATAGAAGGCGGAAGCCCTCTATCTGATCATGATTCCACCCCCGGAGGGTCCCTACCTCCGTTCTGCCAGAAGACCCACGAGATTCGCGATCGAGAGGATCTCCTGGATCAAAGGTTCCAAGAGATGAATCGATGGATCGAAGAGCTCCACTATGCTCCCCCTGCTTACGGTGAGGATATTTATACTGACCCACCTTTTTCTCAAAGGATTATGCAGGAATCGATCCCGTCGAACTTCAAGTTTCCCCAATTCGAAAGCTACGATGGGACCTCAGACCTAGTTGACCACTTGGAGGTCTTTCAGACAGTGATGCTGCTCCATGGCATGCCAGATGCTATCCTGTGCCGAGCTTTCTCATCTACTTTGAAGGGAGCAGCGAGAAATTGGTACTCGGCACTGAAGTCAGGTACTATTTTCTCCTTTAATCAAATGAGCCACCAGTTTGTGGCTCACTTCATCAGCAGCCGACGTTCTCGGAGAGGTTCGAAATCTCTCATCAACATCAAGCAAAAGAAGAGAGAATCCATCCGAACTTACGTCAACCATTTTAATGCCGCCGCATTGGATGTCCGAAACTTGGACCAATCAGTTGCAATGGCCACCTTGAAGAGCGGCCTTCAAAAGAATGACCTCCTATTTTCTCTGAAAAAGAAGTATCCCAGGGACTTCGCTGATTTGCTGGCTCGGGCCGAAGGATATGCCCGAGCAGAGGAAGCCTTCAAGCTAAGAGACAGGAAGCTGCAAAGGAGTGGCAGGCGGATGACTCCAGCAAGCCCGCAGCTGTAAAAGGACCAAGTGAAGCTCGGTCATGTTCTCGAACTCTCTTCGGACACAAGCATGTCCGAACTCCCTCTCAAGCTCATAGGCTGAGAAGCCCAGACCGCAGAGTTCGATGGAGCTCTCCCCCAGGAAGATTCCACAACTACGCACCTCTCAATGTTCCAAAAACTCAAGTGCTGATGGAGGTTAGGGAGCAGCTGCCAAGATCGGAAAGGATGTGCACACACCCCGGGAAGCGCAACCCTAACAAGTTCTGCCTCTATCATCATGACCATGGCCATGATACGGAGGAGTGTATTTAGCTCTGAGACGAGATCGAGGAGATCATCAGACGAGGTCGGCTCAACAGGTTCATCCGATGCTGACCTGAAGGTGGGAAAGATCGGTCGAGGGCCCTACCGCAACTAGAACCACCTAGGAGGGAGGAGCAGCCTGAAGATTGGCCTCCGATTAGAACCATCAACACCATCTCTGGAGGACCCCGACAAGGAGCAGTCAGTGGATTGGTCAGACCGACAAAGCAACAGAGGATCGAAGAACTATAACCTTTACTGAAGAAGATGTCCAGAGGATTCAATTCTCCCATAATGATGCGGTTGTAGTCTCTTTAAATATTGCTGACTATGATGTATGCTGCATTCTTGTTGACAATTAAAGCTCGATCGATATTTTATTTTACGAGGTATTCTAAAAAATATCCATTCTGGATGATCAATTCGGACTGATAAGCTCCCCATTGGTAGGGTTCACTGGCGATGCTGTGCCAGTGAAGGAGTAATAACTTTTGCCATTGTCGCAGGTTGATATCTGAAACAATCTAGGGTGCAGGTGGATTTCTTGGTAGTAAGGGCGCCGTCTGCCTACAACGTAATACTCGGCCGACCTGGCCTCAATGCCCTCCGAGCTGTGGTATCGACCTACCATTTGAAATTAAAATTTTTTACAAGCCAAGGAGTCCGAGAGGTCAGAGGAGATCATGTCCTGGCAAGACACTGCTATAACATAGCCTTACAGAAGAATGGTCAGTCTGACCCCTGTCTAGTTGATGGATTGGACACCCGCGATGACCTTGCTGGAGAACGGGGCGAGCCAATTGAAGATCTTGTCTCGGTTCCTTTGAACGATGGAGATGAAGAGCACATGGTGAAGATCGGCTCCTACCTGAGAGAAGAAGTACGGACATAACTCATCAATTTTTTATAAAAGAATGCGGATGTTTTCGCTCAGGTTCCTGCAGACATGTCGGAGATTGATGCGGAAGTCATGGAACACCTTCTAGCTGTAGATCCCAAACATCGACCGATGAAATAAAAAATCCAAGGTCACGCACCGAAAAGACAGAAGGCAATAGCTGAGGAAGTTGATAAACTCCTGAAAGCCGGATTCATCAGAGAAGTCAACTATCCGAACTAGATTTCCAATGTGGTTCTCGTCAAAAAGGCGAACGGCAAGTGGAGGATGTATATAGACTTCAAAAAGTTAAACAAGGCCTGCCTGAAGGACAGCTACCCTCTGTCCAGAATTGATCAATTAGTGGATGCAACATCGGGCCACGAGCTTCTCACTTTCATGGATGCATTTTCTAGCTATAATCAAATCAGGATGGCACCAGAGGATGAAAAAAAGACTACTTTTATTACTAACCGTGGTCCTTTCTGTTACAGGGTCATGCCTTTTGGCCTCAAAAATGCAGGGGCGACCTATCATTGGCTGGTGAACAAGATCTTCAAAGAACAGATCGACCGCAATATGGAGGTCTACGTGGACGACATGCTTGTAAAAAGTGAATCCTCAATGAACCACGTCGCCAACTCCGAGGAGACCTTCGGTGCCCTCTGAAAATACAAGATGAAGCTGAACCCAACCAAATGTGCTTTTGGAGTAACCTCAAAGAAATTCTTGGGCTTTATGGTATCGGAGAGTGGGATCGAAGTAAATCCAGAAAAGATTCGTGCCATCCAGGAGATGACTACCCCGAAGTCAATAAAGGAAGTTCAGCGCATTACTGGGAGGGTGGCAACTCTGAATCGCTTCATCTCAAGGTCGGCCAAACCGTGCCTACCTTTCTTTCAGACACTCAAGTAGCCGAAGAACTTCTGTTGGACCACTGAATGTCAGTAAGCGTTCGAAGAATTGAAGAACTACCTCGGCTCACCTCCGCTATTGGCAAAGCTCGAACCTGGAAAAGAGTTGTTCCTGTACCTGGCGGTCTCCCCTGTGGCTCTCGCAGTAGTTCTGGTTAAGGAAGAAGCAAAAATTCAATGACCGATCTACTACATAAGTCGAGTATTGAGAGATGCCAAAATCAGGTACACTAAGTTAGAGAAACTAACTTACGCCTTGTTGATTGCAGCCCGAAGGCTCCGACCTTACTTTCAAGGGTACATCATAACACTGCTTACCGACCAGCCGATTAAGGCAGTTCTGCATCGAGCGGATGCTTCCGGAAGGATAGTGAAATGAGCGATCGAGCTCACAAAATTTGACATCAACTATTGACCTCGATCAATGATAAAAGCCTAGATATTAGTAGACTTTATAGTGGAATGCACTATCTCAGAAGAAGCCAACTTGAACGAGGTGAAGCTGACAACCCAGGGCTCCAGCCGAACTCCCCTGAGGAAAGAATAGATCTCCCTGATGGTTTTTGGGCCCACTATATGGACGGTTCCTCCAATATGTCAGGTGCGGGTGTGGGCCTGATCTTGATCAATCCGAAAAGAATTATCGTGGAGTACGCACTGCGCTTCAAATTTCTTGCGATGAATAACGGAGCAGAATATGAACCTCTGATTGCAGGATTGAAGATTGCCAAAGAATTAGAAGTAGATTGGCTCCAAGTCTATAGTGACTCCCAATTGATGGTGGGACAAGTCAGCGAAAACTATGAAGCTCCAAAGGACAGTATGGCCAAATATCTCGAAAAGGTAAAAGAGATCACCCCTTTCTTTGGCAGCTTTGATATCAAGCAGATTCTAAGAGCAGAAAATACCAGGGTCGATCTTCTCTCCAAGTTGGCTATGCTGGCTCCGGCTAAACTACCTAAGGAAGTCCTCTTTGAAGTTCTAAAATATCAAGTACAGAAGAACCGCAGCTTGTAATGGAGATCAGCCATGAACCCAACTGGATTGACCCACTGATCGCATACCTCCAAGATGGGGTTCTTCCTCATGATGCAAAAGAAGCTTGGAAGCTTAGAAATCAGGCCTCCCGATATATCCTTTACGAGGACAAGCTGTACAAGAGGTCATACTCTTTGCCCTCCTGAAATGTCTCCAGCCTTCTGAAGCCGACTTTGCCTTGTGGGAGGTACATGAAGGAGTCTGCAGAAGTCACCTGGGGGCCAAATCTTTATCCCACAAACTACTCCAATAGGGTTATTACTGGCCTACAATGTACCACGACTCCATTGAATACATCAGAAAGTGTGATCGATGTCAGAGATATGCGAATATCCAAAGGCAGCCCGTCTCCTAACTTACACCCTTGAGTGCCCCATGACCGTTTGCACAGTGGGGGATGGATATCCTTGGACCTTTTTTCATGGTGTTCGGGTAGCGAAAGTTCCTCCTGGTGGCAATTGACTACTTCACTAAGTGGGTCGAAGCCGAACCATTGGTGAAAATCACAGAAGCTAAAGTGCAGGACTTCATTTGGAAGTCAATCATTTGCAGGTTCGGCTTACCCAGAACTCTCATTACTGATAATGGATGATAATTTACTGGAGCAAGATTTGCTGAATTTTGTGAGGACTTAAGCATCTCCCATAACTTCACGTCAGTAGCCCATCTGCAGGCAAACGGTGAGGCCGAGGTGACTAACAGGACTCTGTTGCAAAGAATCAAGATGAGACTTGAAAAAGCAAAAGGAACTTGGGCGGACGAGCTTTACCATGTGTTATGGGCATACCAAACTACCCAAAGACTGCCCATGGGAGAGACCCCCTTTGCCTTAGCCTTCGAAACAGAAGCCGTTCTCCCGATTGAACTCAAGCTTCTATCGGTGCGAGTCATGGCATTTGACGAGTAGGCAACTCACAGGATCTCAAGGCCAATCTCGACTTGTTAGAAGAAAGACGGGAGACAGCTCAAGTTCGGATGGCAGCCTACAAGCAGAAAGTAGCCCACTACTACAACTTCCGAGTCAAAAGCAAAGCCTTCAGAGTGGGGGACTTAGTACTTCGGCGAGCTACGATTTCACAACCTCAGAACCAAGGAAAACTTGCCCCAAACTGGGAAGGCCCGTATGAGGTCAGAGAGGTAGTCCGACTCAGAACATACTATCTAAAGAACTCGGAGGAGCAGACCTTCCACGACCATGGAATTTGAAAAACTTACGAATGTATTGCCGATAACTTTGCCTTTAATGAAAGTTTCATATTCACATATCTTTTCTTTTGGCATGAGCTTATAACGACAGAGAGTAGCTCCTTCAGACAATCGAAACTAAGCCATGTTAGAAACAGGAGGAGAACCTCATCGTAACATGAGCAAAGTTGAAGGCCCGATTATTAAGAGATCGGATGGGGGGAGAGGCCCTCGCAACAGCCCTTATGCGCCCCCACAAGCCATGTTAGGAACAGGAGGAGAATCTCATCCTAACATGAGCAAAGTCGAAGGCCCGATTATTAAGAGATCGGATGGGGGGAGAAAACCTCGCAACGGCCCTTATGTGCCCCCACAAGTCATGTTAGGAATAGGAGGAGAACCTCATCCTAACATGAGCAAAGTCGAAGGCCCGATTATTAAGAGATCGGATGAGGGGAGAGGCCCTTGCAACAGCCCTTATGTGCCCCCACAAGCCATGTTAGGAATAGGAGGAGAACCTCATCCTAACATGAGCAAAGTCGAAGGTCCGATTATTAAGAGATCGGATGGAGGGAAAGGCCCTCACAATGGCCCTTATGCGACCCCACAAGCCATGGTAGGAACAGGAGGAGAACCTTGTCCTAACATAAGCAAAGTCGAAGGCCCAGTTATTAAGAGATCAGATGGGGGGAGAGGCCCTCGCAACAGCCCTTATGCACCCCCACAAGCCATGTTAGGAACAGGAGGAGAACCTCATCCTAACATGAGCAAAGTCGAAGGCCCAATTATTAAGAGACCGGATGGGGAGAGAGGCCCTCGTAACGGCCCTTATGCACCCCCACAGCCATGTTAAGAATAGGAGGAGAACCTCATCCTAACATGAGCAAAATCGAAGGTTCGATTATTAAGAGACCGAATGGGGGGAGAGGCTCTCGCAATGGCCCTTATGTGCCCCCATGAGCCATGTTAGGAATAGGAGGAGAACCTCATCCTAACATGAGCAAGGTCGAAGACCTGGTCGTTTAAGATCGGATGAGAGGAAAAGCCTCCTCAATGGATCCCTACAACCCCATTGAAAGTAGAGGGAAAAGCCTCGCCCAAATGTAAGAAAAAAGGGGAGGGAGAAAAAGAGAAGGCGACGAGCTACGGCAAGACAAGAGAAAAATGAACTACATCCAAAATGCGAGGGACCTCATCTCAACAAGGAAGAAAACTCTTATCAAAAATCCCTAGTCTTTAAGGGGGAACCCAACACTAGTAGGAGAAAATAGGCTTCCTCAAAGCGACGAGAAGTTCGGGCCCCAAGCTCAAACATCGAGAGAAAGCGTGAAATTCGTATGGCCTCGAAAAGACCTTTGATCATGAACAAAAAGGGTGAATCAATGCGGCGATGACTAGGAACCTTTAAACAATGTCGACATCAAATAAGACAAAAGATAAGAAGCTCGGTAAATGATGACTCAGAGCAAGAATAGATGAGGTAACGAGAAAATTCCTTTTCATTTCATTAGTAGAAGAATACATTATGAAAGCCTTTGAAGGCCACAAAAAAAAAACAACAACAAGAAAAGCAAAGAATACACGGAACAAAAGGTGAAAGAAGCTCTAAGGAAGCTCGGCTTCTTTCGACTTCAGACTCTCGATTCCAGCCATTATCAGGGATTGCTTTAAGTTCTCAACTTCTTCTTTCAGTTCCTTCTTTCTTAATAGCATCTCCCAATACATCTGGTGAAACTGCCAACTTTCGCCCTCCAACTCCTGAAGCCTCTTTCTCAGAACTTCAGACTCCACTTCCGCATCCTTGACCGCCTGATGCTCATAGGTCAGCTGAATTTTCAGCCACTGCAGTTCGGCCTTCTCCTGCCCAAGGGCTATGGACAGTTCCTCCTTGGTTTCCCTCAAGGATCGGAGCTCGTCAGAGCCTTGAACCAAAATGATCTGGGCTCTTTCAAACAACTACTTCTGAAGGCGAGCAACCTCGTCGATCGCCATCCTGAGCCTCCTTCTGTAGTCGTCTATTTGCCTACACCAATCGACTCGATAAGAGTTGTAGTTCGTCTCGACGTCCTATAGCTGCTTCTGGAGGTTGGAGAATTTCTTCGACCAGTCCCAGTCGTGGTCAGCCTGAGGTGAAAGCCAAGATGAACTCCCTTCTAGTTGGTCGATCTTCTCCTGTGCGGCCGCCAACTCGACCTCGAGGGAGTTGATCTTGGAGGTCTGAGTCTAAGATCGATCGCTGGCGTGTTTTTGGAGTTCCTCAAGCTCCTTCTCGAAGTTAGCCTTCTTTCGACTGTAGTCCATAACACTCTTTACGTGAAGGTTTCGAAGGCGGATAACCTCCACGATGGCTTCTGAGTGGCTCTTCCTCAGCCGGTGAAGTTCATCGTCCATCTTCTTTGATCTCTTCATCAAGTGACGAACTTCCTTTCTCAAATCCTGGATCGTGGACTTCAAAGAAATCTCCTACGATAGGGGAAGAGCTTCGACAGGACACTATTGTCGAGAAACAAGAGCGTCACGATGCAAATCATTGCAAGAAAAAAAAAGAAAATAGAAGTAGAAGAAGAAAAAGGAGCTCTCTGTGAAGAGGAACCCAATTTCATTGATTGAATATTTTTTAAGTACAAGAGAAAGAGAAAAAAATTATGATAAAGGAAAAGTACAAAGTTAGAGGTCTCGGACCTCTGGAGCAGAAGTGGAGGAGCTCGGCGCTCCCGAAAGGTCGGCTACGGTGGCTGCAGCAGTTGAAGAAGCCCCGACTGGAGGAAGACCGGCAGCAACTTCAAAAGGTCCGGCTTCATCGTCGGACGCTTCATCCAGGAAGTTGAGGTCAAGTTCAAGAAACTTTCTGACCACCTTCTCTTGGCAGAGCTTGAAACCTTTGATGAAGGCGGCCTGGCCGAACTTGATGTTTAGATCCCTCATCTCGGAGGAAGTCTTGAACTCCTCCACTACTTGGACCCTTGCCTCCGAGACTAGGGTCGGGATCTGCTCCTTCAGCTTGGAGACTTCGGCCTCTGCCTTCCTTCTCATCTCTTTTGAAGTAGCCTTCAAGCCTGTCGAAGACTGCCTCTCCTTCTGGAGCACCTCTTGGAGACTCGTGACTTCGGCAACCTTCTCTTTAAGGCGGGCAGCCTCAGCTTGACGACCTTCCTCTGCCTGGGCTGCTTCCTTTTTCGCCTTGTTCATCACCTCGATGTTGGTGATGAGCTGGTGTCCAATCTACAAGAGCGATCGAGAAGTCAATATGAAGGCTAGGAAATGAACCAAGTGAAGAAGCAAAAAGAAAAAAAAAGTAAATCGGCCTACCTCAAGAAAGGACCCCAGAGAGTCCCAAACCTGCTGTTCAGGATCGGCGTGGACGATCCTGTGGACAACCTCAGGCAAAACGCATCCATCAACCAATCTTTTTATTAAATCCCTATTGTTGAAGGGATTCTCCCCCGGATCCTCTTCGGAGCCGTTGGACTCTTCAATGGCAACACTGTGGCTGCTGACCTTGCGGGCCACCGTCTTTTTTCTTCTCCTCCTTTCGGCCCCCGATGCCTCCTCGGGGCGAGACTCTGGAGCGGAAACCTCGACAGGGGGGCTTCTTGAAGAAGCTCAGGCAACCGCGGGCTTGGCATCGGAGGGGACATCAACGGCAAGGGCCGCCTGGGCAAGCACGGTCGAGCTTGTCTCCTCAACCCTCACCTTCTTCACTGACCTCAAAGTTGTGGTGCATTTCCTTTTGTGGGCCTTGAGACCCTTTGCCAGTATTTGAGCTACGTCTGCATCCATGTTTGTAAAAAGAAAAAAAAAAAGAGGAGAGATCGGCATAGCTTAGAAATAGAATAAGAAAAAGAAGAAACGATGAATGAGTTGAAAAAAAAAAAAAAAAAAAAATATATATATATATATATATATATATATATATATAATATCGATAGAATTAAGGGGGCTCAGGTTGACATTGAATAAGAGTTGCTCCTTCAGAAGGTCGGGAAGGGAAGGAGCTGGATAAGATTCGAGTTTCTTGGAGGCTTCAAAGTCATCCCCTCCCAGGCTAGAAGCCCGACAAACGGAGTCCCTCAGGGAGCCCCAGGGGAGCAACCCCAGCCTCAGGGTCGGGCATCGGACGTAGAAGTACCTCTCCTTTCAGTTGTGAATAGAAGAGGGGGCACCTTTTAGCAACCCCTTTCTACCAAACTTGGGAGAGAAGCACCACCAGTCCTTTGCCGAAGGGTGACGTTTAAAGGTGTAGAAATTTCTAAACAAAGAAAGGGTTGGCCGAACTTCAGCTATATGACAAAGGGAAAGAAATCCTATCAGAAACCTAAAAGAGTTCGGCGCTACAAAAACTAGAGAAATATCTAAAAAATGAAAAAGAGCAACGACAAAAGGTGAGAGTGGAAGTCGGAGCCTGGTGCGGAAAGCTTCCTGGTATAAACAGAAGCGATCAGGGGGAGGGGTACTAGCCCGATCAGTTGGCCCAGGAAGCTTGAGCTCATACTCTAGAGGAACCCCGTACTAAATCCTAATCAGTGAGAGTTCATCTGAAGTTAAAGAGCTAGGAATAGTCTCCGGTACAAAGACCAGACGAGGTTCAATCCTAACTATGGATTCATCTACATTACAAGAATTTTGGAGGACTGGAACTGACAAACTCCTAAAACTGCTAGTGGAGGAAGTGTGGGAAGACATTTTGAATCAAATGGAAGCCCCAAAAATCTCGAAAAAATCAGAAAAAATAACAAACAAGCTCTCGAGGAAACTGAACGGATGGAATACGAAGAAAAAAAAATGGAAGGACGACAGGAGAATGAAGAGTTCTAAAACTAACCGAGGCTGGTCTGAGAGATGCAGGAAGGCAGCAAAGGCGATGGAGGTCGACCTGAAGGATGCCTAAGTCGAGAGGGTCACGGGAGGAGGATGAAGCTCTCGGGGAAGAAGAGAAGATCGAAGGATTCTCTCAAGCAAAGTAAAACCCCTAAAAGAAGGGGACGGGTTTAAATAGACCCAAGAGTCCGACGCAATAATGATTGCAGATCTCATTTGGCCGACCTATGACCCCCGCGTGTCCCACTCATCATGGCAGACGGCTGGCAACTGACAAGATCATTATTATGCCGTACCTGGGACAGCGCTCCAGCAGAAATTTCGAAAAAATCCTTTCCAATCGCCTCGATTTGAAAAGACTCTTGCACCGGCGTGCCAAACGCCAAAATATCTGGAAACAATCGAGTGCGGAAATCGAGGGGGACAACTTTGGCTGTAAAAATTTCTCTGTACTTCATTTGAAATTTGAACTTGAAAGTAGGGGGACTGGTGTTGGGTATAAAATAACCCCAGTCGAAGTGCTAAGAGGCCGGCCCTCCCAGGACTCTTTCAGCTTCCGACCTTGTGCGGTATCTTTCTGAACTTCCTCGGCCGTCCGAGCTTCTGCAGTACCATCCAGACTCCTTCAGTAGCTGACCTTTCACAGCATCCTCCAGATTCCTCCGACAGATGAACTCCTACCGTACTCTCTAGATTTCTCCACTAATGAGCTCCTACGGTTGTCTATTGGACCGCTCCAAATGCTTTCCGAGTTTCTTTCAGACTCCGTCAATGTTCGGACTTCTCCAGTAGTAGGGCTTCTACAGTAACCAGACTCCATCCAAGTTTCTACAGTAGTCGATCGCCTTTTGAACTTCATCCGAGCTCCTACTACAAGCGAACTTCATTCGAGCTTCTACTGTAAATGGTCTCCATTCGAGCTTCTCCAATATGCGGTTTCCATCCGAACTTCCATGGTAATCGATCTCCATTCAAGCTTCTACAATAAACGGCCTCCTTCCGGACTCCTACTAGAATCGGACTCCGTTCGAACTCCTACAGCGGATGGATTTCAGACGAACTTCTACAACGGACGGGCTCCAACAGTCGGATTTCTACAGTGATCGACTGTCTCCGGTGTCTTCCGTACCTCTCCAGCCATCAACCTTCAACAGTATCAACCAAACCCCTTCGACGGACACATTCTCTCCAGACTCCTCTAGCAGTCGACCTTCCACAGTGTCCCCCAGGCTCCTCCGACGAATGAACTCCTGCAATGCCTTCCAAATTCTGCCATCGATCAACCTTTTGCCAGATTCCTCATGCAACCGGACCTCCCCAGTGGATACTCTTCAGACAAGCTTCTATATGAGATAAATTCCAAATGAACTTCTACAACAAACGGGCTCCAGCAGTCAGATTTCTACGATGATCGACTATCTCCGGTGTCTTCCGTACCTCTCCAAGCCATCAGCCTTCTACAAGTGCCAACCGAACTCCTCTGACGGACGAACTCCCATAACGCCTTCCAAACTCCTCCGACGGACGAACTCCCACAACGCCTTCCAGACTCTTCTATCGGACAACCTTCTATAGCGCTTTTTGAATTTCGGACGGACTTCTCTAGCAATCGGACTCCAACCAGACTTCTTCAATAGAGAGTCTCCGCCTGGGCTTCCACAGCAGATGACCACCATCTGCAGCATCAACGCCTAAGGTCCCCAACAACAGTTAATCCGTCAGCAACCTCGAAAACATCCGAGCTTCTTTTAGACAGAGAGCTACCCCGCTCCACCAGATGCCCCAACCGAGCTTCAGCCGTCCAGCCTGAACTCCCTAGCAAGTCGCGACAACAGACACCACTCCACTCTCCATAACAAACTCCACATGGCCCCACCACTCTCTGGTAAGTCGCAACAACGGACACCACTCCACTCTCCATAACAAACCCCACGTGGCCCCGAACGGCCCACTACCAGATAGTTACGGATATTGTTGTCAATCGGTTACGCTCTCCCATCTATAAAAGAGACCCCTCAGATACGTTCTCCTCTAAGCTCAAAATACTATCTCAAAACTCTGTTAAAATCTCATTCGAGTGCTCTATTTCTGTTGAAGTAGAGTACTGACTTGAGCATCAAAGAGTCTTGCCGGAGCACCCCCAACTCCGGTTTAGACTTTCCTTGCAGGTCCCGACGGCGGCCGTGATCCCCTCGACTCCAGCTCTCTGGCATCGATAAAATTCTGCACCAACAGTTATAGTTTATCTATAAAGAATGATTATTGTGATATCATTATTAATAATGTTACAATAATGCGAGGACCATTAAGAAATGGCATCTATGTATTGTCATAATCTATGAGTGTAATGTACACTCCAAATAAACGTCCAAAGTTAGATAATGTCACAGATGCCTATCTTTGATATTGCAGGCTCGGTCATATTAACAAAAGTAGGATAAACAAGTTAGCACAAGAGGGTATCCTCAATATCAATGATTGTGAATCATTGCCGACCTATGAGTCTTATCTTCTTGAAAAGATGACTAAGTCACCTTTTACTGAAAAAGATGAACGAGCTAGTGAAGTTTTAGGTCTAATATATAGTGATATTTGTGGACCTATAAACATTAGTGCCAGAGGAGGATATAACTATTTCATTACATTCACAGATGATCTATCTAGATATGGGTATATCTACTCGATGAAGCATAAGTCCGAATCATTTGAAATGTTCAAATGATTTTATAATGAAGTAGAGAAATAAACTGAAAAAAGTATTAAGATTCTTCAATCTGACTGAGTGGGTGAATATCTTTCCAATGAATTTCTGACATATCTTGGAGAGAATAGGATTCTCTCACAATAGACTCCTCTAAGGACACCACAGCATAATGGTGTCTCAAAAAGAAGGAATCGGATCCTGTTGGACATGGTTCGATCCATGATGGGATTTGTAAGTCTGTCGATCTCTTTTTGGAGATATGTACTTGAGACAGCCTATTTTGTGCTCAATAATATTTCGAACAAGTCAGTTAGTAAAACACCATATAAGATATGGTCAGAATGTAGGCCGAACCTCACTTACCTTAAGGTCTGGGGGTGTCCGACTTATGTCAAACGATTACAAACTGACAAGCTCGGAGCTAGGTCCGATAAGTGTAATTTTGTAGGATATCCCAAGAAAATGAGGGGATATTATTTTTACCTCCCTATTGAAGAAAAGGTATTTGTCAGCAGTAAGGCACATTTTTTAGAAAAGGAGTTCCTTAGTGAAGGAATAAATGCCTCTAAAGTTGAGCTTGATGAAGTTCAACAGGTAGAAGAATCGACACCAGTGACTGAATCTGAATCAGATTTGATAAGATCAAACTCGGAGCCCAATATACAAATATCCTTAGGGCGATCTGGTAGAGTATCGCATTAGTCAGATAGATACCTAGGTTTCTTGATCTGGGATGGGGATCCTGTTGAGCTCGATGAGAACAACGAGGATCCAGTCACCTATATGGATGCAATGCAGAGGTCCAACTCTGAGAAATAGCTTGAAGCCATAAAATCTGAAATAGAATCCATGAAGATCAATAATGTGTGGATATTGGTTGATCCACCTGAAGGAATAAAATCCATTAGATATAAATGGGTCTTCAAAAGGAAAAGGAGCACAGACAGAAAAGTTGAGACCTATAAAGCTCGTCTGGTTGCTAAGGGGTATCATTAATGTTATGGTGTTGACTATGATAAGATGTTCTCTCCTGTGGTAATGCTCAAGTCCATTCGGATCATGCTTGCGATAGCGGCATACCTGAACTATAAAGTCTGATAAATGAATGTGAAGATAGCTTAGAGAGCTGAATGAAGAGGTGTATATGATGCAACCTGAAGGATTCACATCTACAGACGAGTCCAAGGTGTGTAAGCTTCAAAGATCCATTTATGGATTGAAACAAGCATCTCGGAGTTGGAACATATATTTTGATAAGGTGATCAGAACGTATGGCTTCGTTAAAAATGAAAAGAAATCTTGTATATATAAGTGGGCTAATGGTTTAGTAATTGTATTTCTTATTTTGTATATGGATGATATTCTCTTAATCGAAAATGATGTCCCTGCATTACAAGAAATAAAAGTATGGTTGTCATCACAATTCTCTATGAAGGATCTAGGAGAAGTAGCCTACATCTTAGAGATGAAGATTTATAGAGATAGATCTAAGAGGCTGCTCAGACTCTTCCAATCAATGTACATAGATACCATACTGAAATGATTAAGTATGGAGAATTTCAAGAAAGGCTATCTTTCGATAGGCAATGAAATTTTGCTCTCCAAGAAGGATTATCCGATAACCCCTCAAGAGAGAGAGCATATGAGTAGAATTCCATATGCCTCGACAGTGGATTTTATAATGTATGTCATGACATAAACAAGATCGGATGTCGCATACTCACTAGGAGTAGTAAGCAGATACCAATCAGATCCGGATGAGAACTGTTGGAAGTTTGCCAAAACCATCCTTAAGTATTTGAGAAATACGAAGGACCAGTGGCTCGTTTATGAAAAATCTGACTTAAAACTCATAGGATACACTGATTTCAATTTTTAGTTAGATCATGATGATAGCAAAAGCATATCGGGATACATCTTTATCCTAAATGGTAGAGCTGTTCGCTAGAAAAGTTTCAAGCAGTACACCGTAGCCGATTCAGTTTGTAAGGTAGAATACATCACGGTATCTGATGCTGCAAAGAAAGCTGTGTGGCTGAGAAAGTTCATCACCGAGCTTGGAGTGGCACCCTCCATCGATGGTCCAATTCTGTTTTATTGTGATAGTACTAGAGCCATAGTTCAGGTAAAGGAGCTGAAGGCACATCACGGATAAAGCATATTCTGCATCGCTACCACCTTGTCCGAAAGATCATGGATCGAGGTGATATCGATCTTTAGAAGATCGATGAAAAGGAGAACCTGGTCGACCTATTAACTAAAGCTCTTGCGGTAAAGGAGTTCGAAGATCACAAAATGAAGATGGGTATACGATACTGTATCGATTGGCTTTAGTACATATGCGAGTTGTTGGAAAATATGTCCCAAAGCCAATCGTCAGTTTGTTAATAGTTGTGCAATTTGATGTAATTGTATATGAATTAATTAATAAAATATTTATTTGATAATTTTCATCATAAGCTTGTACATCTTCTATATCAAACTTCTGTGTGATGATGAAAGTCCTTAGGACTATTTTAAATCGATAAAAGAGGATTTATCATTCAGTCCTTAAATGAGTTTGCGACCAAATGATATGCTATTACTAGGACGATAGACATATCAAGTGTAGGTCGTTGTGTGCCATATAAGTTGGTTGTCCTCTTAACAAAGAGCATGGAGATGCTGGTATGGCATGCAGGTAAAATGTAGGAGTATATTTCACTGAACGTCACCAACTCTAGAGTACTCTGCTGTCAAGTCACTCTGAAAGGATATGGGTATAAGTGTCCCTCCAACCTAAGATCACTATGGTGACTTGCAAACAACTCACTATGCTTTGCTGTCGGACTATTTGAATTTCTAATTTAAGATCGAAAGATTTTTGGGCACAGTCAAGTACTTATGAAGTCGGTGCGTGAGTCAAGATAGAATTGACCACTCCAAAAGATTGGAGAGAATGCTTTGTGTTTTAATGTAGTAAGACCTTGGTCAGGGCAATCCTTATGAGGAGTCACAGGATTTATCAGGTTGAGATACATAATAGATGTATTGTTAAGAGTTGACAGTTTAAACTCTAAGTTATCCTAGCATCAAGGGTCAGAGTGATAAATTATATAGTAACTATATCCAAATAGATTCTTGAGTGTTGCTTTACGTACATTCGGTCTATTTGGATGTTGGGTACCGTTGCTAGATGATTACTCTGATTGGTACAGAAATTAGTTCCTGTGCTACCAGCTTAGATTCGAACCTATGGGGTCACACACATTAAAAAATTTTCTTCGATCACATAGCTAATCTGAAGAGTCCAGTGAACGGGGACTCTGATGAAGAGTCCCACTATATTAGGACTCTGCTGGAGAGTCCCACTGGACGGGGACTCTAGAGAAGGGTCCCACTAGATTTGGACTCTATCATTAATGGAGGATTAATTAGTGATTAGATTACTAATTAGCTAATTTGATAGAGTATTAAAGTCTGGATCAAGTTTGATTGAATTGGATTTAATCAGGTCAAGTCTGATTAGGTTATGAGATGACCTAATCGATAAAAGAGAAATGATCCTGATTTGATCGGACCTATGACTCAATTAATTTATTATTTTGATCAAATTTAATTGAGGTTATAGGAGTCTAATTAGATTAGGTTCATCATATTTTAATTAGGTCTAATTAGATTGGGTTTGAAAGAAATTCAATTGGTTAAACCCTAGAGTCCCAAATGAATGGGACTCTTTCCCTTATGCCACCCAAATTATCTCACATCTTTTCTCACCGCACAAAATTAGTTTGTATATAAAAAAATTAGAATATAATCCTTCTTTTATCATCCATTAAAGATAGAAATTGATTGGTTTTGATTTGAATTCAAAATGGTTTAAATTTCAACCTAAAATCTTATCCATATCCTTCCATACGTTGGCTATTTTTGAAGGGGCCCATTGTGTGCGAGAAAAGAAAGTCTTTCTAATTATTTTCTATGCCTAATTTTTTTTGGTAAGTATCTCTTAAAGTTAGATAAGGATGAGAAAAAGTTAGAGTCAAATTAAAATTCAAAATAGTTTGAATTGCAACAAATTTCAGCTCTTATTCTGTCTTACCTGGTTTGTGCAACAACTATAAAAAGGTCACAATTTTGTATGCCAACAAGAGAAAACTTTTCACTGTGAGATACCAGAGAGAAAGAGGGGCCAAAATCCTTCTTTGGGGTGTGAGGTTTGGGTGGTTTTCTTTCTTTCTTGGCGTGAACAAAAGAGGAGACCGTTCTCCTCTCGAGTGAAAGACCTAGAACTGTTCTAGATTTTTGGGTGAGGAAAAAATCTAAGGAAAGAGAGTCTTCATCAAATTTTTCTCTACTATCCAGCATTCTTCTCTGATCTATCTTTGATATCAAAATAGTTGAGGTAATTGAAAAAGGTGATCAAGTCAGATCTGCCATCAGAAGCCGTCTGCATGAGCTAGCACTCCCCGGAGGACTGATCGGTCCAAGGAACTTTGTGTGGATCATTCATAAAAGCCGGACGCTTGTGTGGCTATGAGAAATCAGAGAAGATTTTTAGATCTATATTCTCGATGGTGGAGTTTGACTACCCATGCTCAGGTATTGGGTTCAAAACTCTAGAAGTGGTAAATTAGATCTATTACTAAATGCTATTTTTGGTTCACATGCTTATCATTTTAAATTTAGATTTTTATGCATATAAATTCATATCATAGATCTATTTGTAAAAGTTTTAAGATCAAATCTTATACATATATTTATAGATTAAATAATTTAATCTAATATTCTTCTGCTAAAAATTTTTTGAAATGCATGCATGAAACCCCTGCGCATCCAACACTATAGATCTTTATACCAAGGATATAGGATGCTTCCTCTAGGTCTTTCATGGAGAATTTCTTAGATAACCAAGTCTTGACCGAAGTCAGCATGGGAATATCATTCCCAATGAGGAAGATGTCGTCGACGTACAGTGCGAGGAAGACAAGCACGCTCCTACTGACCCTTTTGTGGACACAAGATTCTTCTTCATTTCTTATGAAACCAAATGATTTGATCGCATCATTGAAATGAAGATTCCAACTTCGAGAAGCCTGCTTTAGTCCATAGATAGACCTTTGCAGCTTACAGACTCAGTGATCACTATCACCGGATGTGAAACCCAAAAGATGCTTTTATATAAATATCTTTCTCAAGATGTCCATTCAGGAAAGTAGTTTTCACATCGATCTATCAGAATTCATAATCATGGTAGACTGCAACAGCAAGCAATGTGCGGATGGATTTCAGCATGGCTATAAGTGAAAAGGTGTCATAATTGTCAATACCTTCATACTAACAATAACCCTTTGTCACTAGCCTTGCCTTATAGATTTCTACCTTACCATCGGTACCTATTTTTCTTTTGTAGATCCAGTTACACCCAATGGGACCAATTCCCTTTGGTGGATCCACCAAGGTCCATATTTGGTTCAAATGCATTGAGTCAATTTCTGACTTCATTGCATCTAACCATTTCTTGAAATCGATGTCAGACATCACCTCATCAAAAATACTAAGATCATCACCATGACCTCCATCTCCCACAAAGCATGCTTCCTCTACATCCTCTTTTAGTATACCCATGTATCTTTCAGGAGAATAGGAGATTCTACTTGATCTATGATGTGGAGGTGGAACATTAACTACTGACTCATCATGGATGGGTTTCTGAGGATCTATAGCTCATTGCTCCTAAGAGATATTCTCGTCAAGCTCAATTAACCTCCCATTACCACCGTTCTGGATAAACTGTTTTTCTAAGAATGTGGCATTGTGACTTACAATCACATTGTAGTCATATGAAAAGTAAAAGTAGTACCCAATGGATTTCTTGGGATACCCTATAAAACAAGCTACAACTAATCTATCCTCTAACTTGTCAGCTTTCTATTTCTTAACATAGGTTGGACATCCTCAAGTCTTAAGATAACTTAGACTTGGCTTCTTACCATGCCATATCTCATATGGTGTAGTAGAAATGATTTAGAAGGAACTCTATTTAAAATATGCATCGCGGTAAGTAAGGCATGTTCCCAAAGAAATAAGGGTAAGTCAGTGAAGCTCATCATAAATCGGACCATATCTAATAGGATCCTATTTCTTCTTTCAAATATCCATTGAGTTGAGGTATATCGGGAGGAGTCCATGAGAGACTATGCCATTCTCCTTAAGATATTTAAAAAATTCAGCATTGAGATTGTCACGCCCCCGACCCGAGATTTGAATCGAGGGTCATGGCAACCGCCGCATATTTATAGAATACCTTTTCTATAAGCATGCAAGGCATCTCATCATGATATCTTCACAAACAGTTAAATAAATTTTTTGTATTTAATAATCAAACCTTAGTTCAAATAACAAATCAAAACTCAGTGTTCAAAAAAAAGTAACTGTCTGACAAAGTCAATACTAAAACAAAACTAAAAAGTCTTAAATAAATTCTGAGAAAATCCTAAATCAATGAGCTAACTCCATCTCTAATCGCTCTCCCAACCGAAATCCCGCATCATGCTAATTTTCTGGATCTGTAAGAAAAACATAAAACTTATCATGAGCTAAATAGCCCAGTAAGTAGTGTATACCTTTAACAGAATCAATCAGGCAATTAAATTCTATACATATCGATTCACTGATATAACAAAGTCAATATAAAATTTCATGAAATCATAGGCATACTATCAATCATATATAAAAGTCAATTCATCAAAATTTTCAATTATGCTTTTCATCTTAAATTCATTAATTTCTTAAGTTCTTCTTACCAACCATGACTATGACCACATTATTCCTGTGGCAGGGTCATAATACCGCGTATCTACTTGCGGTGGACTGCGAATCATCTGGCAGCCAAGTCCTTTGGAATCGCTGGTCTCGCTGGCGGTTTTGTCACTGGTCTATCTGGCGACATGTCACTGGTCTCACTGGCGACATAAATCCTCAGGACAGTCAATTGCCAACGTATATGCCCCCATTGGCGGAGTCCTCAACACAGTCAGGTTGTCAATTTCATATTGTCTTCCAATTCATATATTATTTTCAAGAATAATAAAATTAAATGATATTCGGGTCAAATCAATCATAACATTCTTTGAGATCATATATCATCATAATAGTTATTCAACAAATAACTTCAATCATAAATAATTTTCTACAATTAACTTTCAATAAATAATTTCAATCACAAGCATGCATAAATTTATTTAATTCATAATTTACCAGATAAATTTAGTAAAAGTAAACACTACTTACCTTAAAAGAAAATCCAACTAGGAATTTTAGGAATCTCGAAAGTCCTTCTCTGAACCTGATACGTCAAATATCATATTTTATATCAAAATTTTATCGAATTAAAAATAACTAAATTGTTAAAATCTAATGTCCCCATGAGGATCAATTTGTCGACAGCATCCAGGGTTTTCGAACTAATCCATGAATACCCTAATTATATTTATTTATTTTTATTTTTATTGCTAATTTAATTAATTTTTTTTATTTAATTAATTCCATAAATCCTAAAATCTAGAGAGAGAGAGAGCAAAGAGAGTTTCTCTCTCTGCCCCTTTCCCTTTTTTTTTCTTCTTTTTCTTTTTTTTTCTTCTTTTTTTTCTTCTTCTTCTTCTCGGCCCTTCCCACGCCGGAACAGGGGACCCTTGGCCCTTCCTTGGCCGGTCGTTCAAGTCGCGGCTGCCGCGACGGAGGCCGGCGACAGAGGGAGGCTGCTCCCCCGACTACGGAGGAGCATGGCCGACGGTCGATTACGATCGCCGACGTAAGAAAAATTCAAGAAAAAGAGGCCCAAAAATAGAGTCTCCTTCCCGACCGAAGATCGGCGACACTCGTCACTGGCAGCCTCAAGCAGAAATATGGTCCCAACAGTGCCCGCGACTCCAATCGAGAAAAATGGGGGAGAAAGAGAGAGGGAGGAGGCTGATGGTTGATTCTAAAGAGATGGGAGACCTTCTTATAGAGGGTCCTAGGATTTCGAGAGGTCCTAGGACTCCTAACATGCTTGGGTCTCGCCGGAGAAGAAGACTCCTATCGGGAGTCTTCTTCCCGATTTTACTCTTTTTTTTTTTTTGTTGGGCTTGGATCCTATCATGGGCTTGGGCTATAACATTCTTCACCCCTAAAAAGAAATTTCATCCTCGAAATTTTTCATACCTGTAGTCTCGAAGAGCTGGGGATATTTTTGCTTCATTTCTTCCTCTAGCTCCCAAGTAGCTTCTCTTTCTGAATGTCGACTCCACTGTACCTTGACATAAGGAATATTGCGACGTCTCAGCACCTATTCTTTACGGTCTACAATCCGTATCGAATATTCTTCATATGTTAGTCTTTCCTGGCTTGTACTGGTTTAAGTTCCACGATGTGATTTGGATCTGGTAAATATTTCTTTAACATAGAAACATGAAAAATATTATGTACTCCTGCAAGTGAAGGGGGTAAGGCAAGTCGATAAGCCACCTCACCAATTCTTTCCAAAATCTCAAATGGACCCACATATCTAGGATTCAATTTCCACGAATGCCAAATCTTGAGATTCCTTTTGAAGGAGATACTTTAAGAAATACATGGTCACCGACTTGAAATTCTAATTTCCATCTCCTGTGGTCTGCATAACTTTTCTATCTGCTTTGTGCTGCTCGAAGTCGTTCTTTAATTAATTGAATCTTCTCGACTACTTGTTGAACAAGTTTGGGACCCAATATTCTTCGCTCACCAACATCATCCCAATGAATCGGTGATCGACATCTTCTACCATATAAAGCTTCGTAAGGTGCCATTCCAAGGCTAGCCTGATAACTGTTATTGTAAGTGAACTCAATCAAAGGTAGATGCTCATCCCATAAACTTTTCATATCCAAAATACAGGTTCTCAACATATCTTCTAAGATCTGAATAGTTCTCTCAGACTGACCGTCAGTCTGTGGATGAAAAGCTGTACTGAAGTTCAATTTTGTTCCTAATGCCTTATGTAAGCTCTTCCAAAACTGTGATACAAATCTGGTATCTCGATCTGATACGATGGTTACTGGAATTCCATGTAGCCTTACAATTTCTTTCATATATAACTTTGCTAGTCTTTCCAAGGTAAATCCAACTCTAATTGGTAGAAAGTGTGCAGACTTTGTCAATTGGTCCACAATCACCCAGGCTGCATCATTTTTACTGGGAGTATTCGGTAGTCCAGTTACAAAATCCATAGTGATATGTTCCCACTTTCAAACTGGAATATCAAGAGGTTGAAGTAGTCCCGCAGGTTTCTGGTGTTCAGCTTTAACTTGTTGACACACCAAACATTGAGCCACGAATTGAGTGATCTCTCTCTTCATATTATTCCACCAGTATATTTTCTTTAAGTCTCTATACATCTTAGTACCTCCCGGATGAACTGTATAACCAGTCTGATGTGCCTCCTGAAGTATTTAATGCTTGAGTGCTGAATCATTGGGTAAGATATACATCTTAGTACCTCCGAACTATCTTCATGTATCTTGAATTCAGATTGAACACCAGCTTCCACTGAATTTCTTATTTTCACTACTTGTGGATCATCATTCTGGGCAACTGAAATTCTTTCAATGAGTGTTGGCTGAACCCTCATGTTGGCTAACCATACTGTTGAGTCATATATTCGGATGTCTAATTCCAGTTTTCTTATATCCTCCAATAATTGGCTTTGATGTGTAATTAAAACTGCCAAATTTCTCACAGATTTTCTACTAAGGGCATCAGCACCAACATTAGCTTTTCCTAGATGATAATGGATTGTTAAATCATAATCCTTTAATAGTTCTAACCACCTTCTCTGTCTCATGTTTAATTTTTTCTACGTAAAAATATACTTCAAACTCTTATGATCTGTAAACACTTCACACTGCACACCATATAAGTGATGTCTCCAAATTTTTAGGGCAAAAATCACTGCAGCTAATTCCAAATCATGTGTCAGATAATTCTATTCATATGGTTTCAATTGTCTTGAGGCATAGGCCACTACCTTACCATGTTGCATCAAAACACAGCCGAGTCTCTTTTTAGATGCATCACTATATATTGTGAATCCTTCATCTCCTGTTGGTATAGTAAGGATAGGGACTGAAACTAAATGTTATTTTAATTCTTGAAACTCTGTTCACAAACTTCAGTCCACTCAAATTTAACCCCTTTTTGAGTAAGACGAGTCAAAGGTGCAGCTATGCGGGAAATCCTTCTACAAATCGTCTGTAATATCCTGCCATTCCCAGAAAACTTCGAATCTCAAAAATATTTGTAGGTCTGTTCTATTGCATCACAGCTTCCACTTTTGCTAGATCCATAGAAATTCCATCTTTAGATACGATGTGTCCTAAAAAGGCTATTTTGTCCAACCAAAATTCACACTTCTTAAATTTGGCATAAAGTTTTTCTTTCCTCAATATTTGTAGTACACACTGTAAATATTCTTCATGCTCCAATTTACTTCTAGAATATATCAAGATATCGTCAATAAATATGACAACAAACTTATCAAGATAGGATCTGAATATTCTGTTCATTAAATCCATAAAGGCTGCTGGAGCATTGGTTAACCCAAAAGGCATCACTAAAAATTCATAATGTCCATAACGAGTTCTAAATACAGTCTTTAGTATGTCCTCTATTTTGATTTTTAACTGATGATACCCTGAACGAAGATCAATTTTAGAAAAGACTTATGCACCTTGCAACTGATCAAACAAATAATCGATTCAAGGTAGAGGATACTTATTTCTGATAGTATTTTTATTCAACTCTCTATAGTCGATACAAAGTCTCATACTACCATCTTTCTTCTTTACAAATAAGACTGGAGCTCCCCAAGGAGATACACTAGGCCTTATAAAATCTTTATCCAATAAATCCTGTAATTGATCTTTTAACTCCTTTAACTCCATAGGGGCCATTCTGTAAGGAGCTTTAAAAATCAGACTGATATTGGGTGCCAACTCAATGGTAAATTTAATTTTTCTATCTGGTGGTAGTCCGACTAAATCATCAATGAATACATCCAAAATTTATTTACAATAGAAATATCTTATAACTTTAATTCATCATGTCTTTATTCTTTATTGATACTAGGTAACCTTTACATCCCTTTCTTAGCATCTGTCTAGCTTGCACAAATGAAATAATACGTGGAGGGGTGGTTCCTGTACTTTCATCAAAACTAAAAATTAATTCTCCCGGTATGTGAAAGTTCACTCTCTTTCCATAACAATCCACAGAGGCATGATAAGTAGCCAGCCAATCCATTCCTAGAATGATATCGAAATCATGCATATCGAGGACTACCAAATCTGTCGATAATTCTCTTTCTCCTATCTTGATACTACAGGACTTGCACACACTTTCAGTACTCAAAATACCACCTACTGGTGTCTCAACATATAATTTGGTTTTCATGGGTTCACAACTTATATCATGTTGTCTAATAAAAATAGTGGATATAAAGGAGTGTGTAGCACCAGAATCAAACAAAACTGAAGCATGAATACCAAATATAGGAATGATACCTGTCACCACAGCATTGGAGGCCTGAGCATCCTGTTGTGTGAGTGCATAGATTCTTCCTTGAGTTTTCGACCTTTGACCTCCGTCCTTTGCTTGTGTTGATCTATTTTCGTCCATCTGGGGGCAATCTGCAATCTTGTATCCTTTCTGTCCACATCTAAACACGAACCAGTATTCCAGGGGCAATTAGAAGTCTCATGCTCTCTTCGGCCGCATCTCGAACATCTAGCTGCCACATTCTCACGATTCTTATCAGTTGCTGGCTTCTTTGCTGGAACCTTATTATTCTGATTTCATCTTTGAGTTCCACCAAACCTATTTCTCTTCTTCTGATTCTGTTCTCACTCCGCATGAGCTTCATTAACTTCTCTCTCAATTATTAGAGCTTTATTTACAACTGAGGCATAGGTAGTTAGCTCATAGGGTACAACTTATTTTTTGATTTCTGTCTTCAGTCCCATTTTAAATTTGTGTACTCTGTCTTGCTCAATCTCAACTAATCTTGGAACAAACTTGGCTAATTCCGTGAATTTAGCTTCATATTCTACAACGGATCTGTTTTCCTGTTTCAGGTGAATGAACTCCTGCTCTTTCTGTATTCTAACACTTCGGGAAAATACTTATCAAAGAATTCATCTCGAAATCTCTCCCAAGTGAGTGGTATCCTATCGTACTCATATTTTTGTTCCAGTATACGCCACCAGTTGTATGCCTCGCCTTGTAACAGATAGGCTGTATAGCGGATCTTCTCTTCATCGTGGCATTCTTGCACGGCGAAGGCCTTTTTCATTTTCATAATCCAGTTATCTGCTTCCAGTGGCTCGATGGTCCCTTTGAAGGCTGGAGGAGCTAGCTTCTTAAATTCAACGATATTGTTTCTCTGCATCGGATGTTCTCCATGTCCAGGTGTCGGTGGAAAATACTGACGTGGCTGTGCATGTTGTTGTTGAAATAACTGCTGTTGTGTTTGAACTACTCCGATCAGAGTTTGCATTAGTTGAGTCATGTTCGGCTCCTCCTGTACTGTCGGAGTATTTCTGGTAGGATCATGGATTCCCTCCTGCTGAGTTGTGCCGCTGTTTAATTGGGGAGTATTATCGCCAAGTGGATTTGATGTCCCTCCTACCGCTCCTTGAGTATTCCTTGCTCGTCGTGGAGGCATATTGACCTATGATAGATTTGAGATAATAACTTATCCTTAATAAGGTTATAAATTTTACTTGAGACAGGTCAGCTCATAATCATCATAACTAACCTTTCAATTTCCTAATGTCTACCCATCACTCGCTCACTCTATTCTACATGTCTCTATCTATCTACTTATGCTCTGATATCATATTAATTGTCACGCCCCCGACCCGAGATTTGAATCGAGGGTCATGGGAACCGCCGCATACTTATAGAATACCTTTCCCATAAGCATGCAAGGCATCTCATCATGATATCTTCACAAATAGTTAAATAATTTTTTTTATATTTAATAATCAAACCTTAGTTCAAATAATAAATCAAAACTCAGTGTTCAAAAGAAAGTAACTGTCTAACAAAGTCAATACTAAAACAAAACTAAAAAGTCTTAAATAAATTCTGAGAAAATCCTAAATCAATGAGCTAACTCCATCTCTAATCGCTCTCCCAACCGAAATCCCGCATCATGCTAATTTTCTGGATCTGTAAGAAAAACATAAAACTTATCATGAGCTAAATAGCCCAGTAAGCAGTGTATACCTTTAACTGAATCAATCAGGCAATTAAATTCTATACATATCGATTCACTGATATAACAAAGTCAATATGAAATTTCATGAAATCATAGGCATACTATCAATCATATATAAAAGTCAATTCATCGAAATTTCTAATTATGCTTTTCATCTTAAATTCATTAATTTCTTAAGTTCTTCTTACCAACCATGACTATGACAACATTATCCCTGTGGCAGGGTCATAATACCGCGTATCTGCTTGCGGTGGGCTGCGAATCATCTGGCAGCCAAGTCCTTTGGAACCGCTGGTCTCGCTGGCAGTTTTGTCGCTGGTCTATCTGGCGACATGTCGCTGGTCTCACTGGCGACATAAATCCTCAGGACAGTCAATTGCCAACGTATATGCCCCCATTGGCGGGGTCCTCAACACAGTCAGGTTGTCAATTTCATATTGTCTTCCAATTCATATATTATTTTCAAGAATAATAAAATTAAATGATATTCGGGTCAAATCAATCATAACATTCTTTGAGATCATATATCATCATAATAGTTATTCAACAAATAACTTCAATCATAAATAATTTTCTACAATTAACTTTCAATAAATAATTTCAATCACAAGCATGCATAAATTTATTTAATTCATAATTTACCAGATAAATTCAGTAAAAGTAAACACTACTTACCTTAAAAGAAAATCCAACTAAGAATTTTAGGAATCTTGAAAGTCTTTCTCTGAACCTGATACGTCAAATATCATGTTTTATATCAAAATTTTATCGAATTAAAAATAACTAAATTGTTAAAATCTAATGTCCCCATGAGGATCAATTTGTCGACAGCATCCAGGGTTTTCGAACTAATCCATGAATACCCTAATTATATTTATTTATTTTTATTTTTATTGCTAATTTAATTAATTTTTTTTATTTAATTAATTCCATAAATCCTAAAATCTAGAGAGAGAGAGAGCAAAGAGAGTTTCTCTCTCTGCCCCTTTCTTCTTGTTTTTTTTTCTTTTTTCTTCTTTTTCTTTTCCTTTTCTTCTTTTTTTTTTCTTCTTCTTCTTCTCGGCCCTTCCCACGCCGGAACAGGGGACCCTTGGCCCTTCCTTGGCCGGCCGTTCAAGTCGCGGCTGCCGCGACGGAGGCCGGCGGCAGAGGGAGGCTGCTCCCCCGACTACGGAGGAGCATGGCCGGCGGTCGATTACGATCGCCGGTGCCAGAAAAATTCAAGGAAAAGAGGCCCAAAAATAGAGTCTCCTTCCCAACCGAAAATCGGCGACACTCGTCGCCGGCAGCCTCAAGCAAAAATATGGAAAGAAAGGGAAGGAAGAGAGGAAGGAAAGGAAGGCTCACCCCGGCCTCCGGTGACCTCACCGGCGAGAAATCATGACGAGAAATCCAACAGTGCCCGCGGCTCCAATCAAAAAAAATGGGGGAGAAAGAGAGAGGGAGGAGGCCGATGGTTGATTCTAAAGAGAGGGGAGACCTTCTTATAGAGGGTCCTAGGATTTTGAGAGGTCCTAGGACTCCTAACATGCTTGGGTCTCGCCGAAGAAGAAGACTCCTACCGGGAGTCTTCTTTCCGATTTTACTCTATTTTTTTTTTGTTGGGCTTGGATCCTATCATGGGCTTGGGCTATAACAGAGATATTTTTCTATCCAATCAAATCGCAGGACTTTTATGAGTTTACCTATTTGCTTCTCTACCTCATGCCTATATTTTCTAAACTTTTCAAAGGCTTCAGACTTGTATTTCATAAGAAACACATCCGTACCATGACAGATCATCAGCAAAGATAATGAAGTAGCTATAACCACCTTGGTCTGTACATCAAATGAGCCACATACATTGATGTGTAACAGGGATAGCAACTCAGTGGCCCTTTTTTCTTATCTTATAGAGGGTAACCTAGCCATTTCTCCTTGAAAGGCATGATTCATAGGTCGGAATCGACTCAGATTTAACTAAGTCAAGGATCTCATCCTTTTTCAGTCTATTTATCCTGTCCTCTCCAATATGACCAAGCTTATGGTGCCATAAGTACTTATAGTTAAACTCATCTCTGGGTCTCTTTTGACCTACGACATTCACTACTTACTCATTTAAGTTCATATTAGCATCAATATGTAAGTGATAAAGACTGTCAAGCAAAAGATCAGATGTAATCAATTTATTACATAAATAAATGAAACAAAAGTCTTTATTAAATTGAAAAAACATATCCATCCTATGCTAGTACAAAGATTGAGATCAAATTTTAACTAGCTATAAGAACAAAATAACAGTTTTTTAAATTTAATCTAAAGCTTGACGGTAATCGAAGAGGATAGATTCTAATGGCTTCTGCAGCAACTTTTGCTCCATTGTTGATCTGAAAGATCATGTCACCTTGCCTCAACCTCCTACTTCCTATTAGACCCTGCATTGAAGTACATATATGAGCACTAGAACTAGAGTCTAATATCTAACTTAAAGTAGAAGAAATCATTAGATTAGATTCTATTATGAGTATACCTTCAGAAGGTTGATCACTATTTTTTATCTTTAGGCTCTCCAGGTAAGCAGGATAGTTTCTCCTCTAGTGGCCATTGGAGTTGCAGTGGAAACACTTTCCTGTCTCCATAGTTTTCTTTGGAGTGTCCTTCTTGGGTTTACTCTCCTTTTTCTACTTCTTTGCAAAATTATTCATTTTCTTTTCTTAAGACTTTCTCTTAGAAGATGCCCGCTTAACAGCAAGAATAGAGCTCCTTAAACTTTTTAAGTACCCTCAGTAGTGACCAGCATATTGACTAATTTGGATAAGTTGCAGTCTAATTTGTTTATGTGGTAGTTTACGATAAACTGCCCTAATGAACTGGTCAGAGATTGGAGGATCAAATCTACTTTTAGCTCTCTCTATATATTTATCCTGAGCTTCTCAAGCTCCTCTAGGTCCTTGATCATAGTCACACAGTGATCGTGAACTGATTGCCCTTGCACATCTTCATATTGAACAACTGCTTGGATAACTCAAAACGTGCAGTCTGGCTCTGCTCACAGTACAACTCTTGCAGGTGAGTGATCATGGCACAGGTAGTGGGCATGTGCTCATGCTAACTCTATAACTTATTTGACATTGAAGCCAGTACATAGCACTTCACCCTTAGGTCATCATCCATCCATTCATCCAGAGCAGCTCTTTGCTCTGTTGTAGGACGGACTGGTAAGGCTGAGAGGTCCTGATCAAGTACATACCCAATCTTTTCGGATGTCAGAATTATTCTGAGATTTTTGAGCCAGTCCTTATAATTTGTACCCATCAGTTGGTGAGTTTCAAGGATGCGGGTTATGGGTTAGAGGCCAATATTGTTTATCTACGAAAGTAAAGATTCTAGTTAGACATTTATACTTAAAATTATATTTGCTCTAGGGACTTTTAGATGTAAATAGACTCCTACTATTTTTTTAGATTTTGATACTTTTCAGATGAAAAATGAAAACCTAACGTAACCAATGTAAGGTTTCTAGTGGATACTACGGTCCCATCGATACCGTGCACCTCACCTAACAGTTATTATTGATACGTACATTGATTTATATGAAACTCTTTATCCAGATGCTTCTCTAAGCATATTACAGTGACTTGATCTCTAAATCATGAGAGCTCAGATAACACATATTGCCCCCACTCCTTAGTTAAGCCTGACCCACCGTTCACAAGTAGATGTGAAGCCATCATTAGGTCCCTCAGATAGCACATATTGGGCCCAACCCCATCTTCACCCTAGAGCAACTCTTTGCTAGTAGAGTGGTTGCATATTCCTGATGCAACTGAACCACTGTAACCAGTTGAGAACAATCAATGCCAGTACCACACCCACACTTCTACAATGGTAGAAGATCATAAGACTTAATATTAATTAGGAAGGTTTAGATAAGGTCTCATCTAATCAGTCATCACATAACTGATCTAATTAGCATGGATTAAACCAAAACTCCTTAGCAATTAATGAATCCAATCATCCAATTGGTTAGGTAAGTGAGGCCGATGGGAGGATATGCCATTAACTCACCATAGGCAAAAATTATCTAGGTGAGTAGCCTCCCAATTAAAAATCATCGATCGAGACTTGTCTTAGACACCAAATAGCTTATTGATCTCAATTAATTAGCTTAGGTGAATTGGATTCAAGCCATAAAGCTGGATTAGATCCTTAGGTTGACTAAATTCTACATATAGGGTTTAAGCAACTCAATCTACAACATTTGTAAAATCATAAGCTCAATTAATCTAATCCAAATCAACACTTGACTTGATTTGATCAATAGATGTAGGACCTAGTGTGATGCTCCCAAGGCTCAAGGGATCAAGAAAAAGGCCAAGGTCCAAAGCCTATGAGGCATTCATGGGAGTTCTAGGGCTAGTTGGGCCCTATGGTGAAAGGCTGTCAGCCTTCACAGTTTGAGGTCCAGAGGATTTGAGCCCTGAGGGGCTAACTTATATTAGGCTAGGCTTGAGTCCAAGAGAGGTGAGATTGGGTCAAGTCATGGGTGTACATAGGCTTGGATGTGTTGGGAATAGTGTCCCAAAGCCAATCGTCAGCCTGTTGACGGTTGTGCTCATTTTTATATTTGTACATGAATTATGAATTAATAAAAATAATTTTGATATTTTTCATCAAAAATATTTCATCTTCTAATGAACTCCTATGTTGTGGTGAAGTCCTTAGGACTATTTAGACTCGACAAAGGAAGATTTATCATTTAGTCCTTAAATCTGTTCGTGACCAAATGATACGTTGTTACCAAAGACGACAACATTTATCAAGCATAGGTTGTTGTGTGCCATATAGATTGGTTGTCCTCTTAACCAATGAGTGTGGAGACACTGGTATGGCATATAGGTGAGATGTAAGGGTACATCTGCACTGAACGTGACCAACTCTGGAGCTATTTCTGCTATCAAGATTTACTCCGATGGAATATGGGTATAAATATCCCTCCGACCTGAGACCGCCATAGTGACTTGCAAGCAACTCACTGCACTTAGGCATTGGACTATCTGAATTTTTAATTCAGTGATGGAAGGCTGCTGGGTGTAGTCAAGTACTTGACTTGTCGGTGCGTGTGTCAAGATGGGATTGACCACTCTAGTTTAGGAGCTGTGTACAGTCATGTTTCAATTTAGCAAAACCTTGACCAGGGTAGTCCTTGTGAGGAGTCACAGGACTGTTTGAGTTGAGTACGATTCGGATGATCTGATCAAGGTTGACAGTTTAACCCTGAGTCATCCTAAACATAGGGGTAAAAAGGATGAATTATACAGTAACCATATTCATGTAGGTTCTGAGTGTTGCGATTGTGACTCTTTGATCTATCCGAACGTCGGGTACCATTGCTAGATGGTCACTTTGATTAGTACAGGAATTGGTTCCTGTGCTACCGGCTTAGGTTCGAACTTGCGGGGTCACACACATTAAAGGTTCCTATCTGATCTGATGGCTGGTGTAGAATCCAAAATATTTGAGACTCAGTGATCGAGAATCAGAATTCTCTGATCATGAGTTCCACACATTATGGGTACCGGGGTCAAGAGTCCCACTAGTTGGGATTTTTCGATCAGGGTTACATATCGATGAATTCTGATGCCCGATTGCCCATCGAATTTAGACTCAGTATTTATGAGAGATTTAATTAATGATTTGATCACAAATTAACTCAATTTGATTGAGTAATTATTTTTGGATCAAGTCTAATTGAATTGGATTCAGTTGGGTTTGACCCGATTAGGTTAAGAGTTGACCTAATCATCGAGATGGTTTGGTCCCTGATTTGATCAGGGGTTGGACTTAGTCAATTTCTGATTTGATTAGTATTTTATTGAGCCTAATTAAGTCTAATTAAGTTGGGTTTAAATTAGTCTAATTGGACCTAACTTATTTGGTTCAATTAGGTTGGTTTAAATAATGAAACCACCTTGACCCAATCTCCATGCGCCACCTCACTTCCATTGCACCCATTTGAATTCATGAGAAGGAACTTCTCATAAATTTTTTCCTCATGCCAAGCCCTCTCCACGCCCCACTTTAATGTGCCAATTGAATGGATAAGGATGATTGGTTGGCCATTCAAATTCAAAATAAAGTTTGAATTTGAATGGGCAATCAATCTTTGCGCCTTATCCCTTTTTTAACACCCCATTTATTACATGAGAAAATATTTCTCATGAAATCACTCCATGCATAATTTAAGCCATGCCTCACAGCTTTAGTGGATAAGGGATGAGTTGGTGTCTATTTGAATTCAAAATTTGATTTGAATTCAAATGTGCAATTACTCATCTTTATCTTTTCTTTTGGATAAGATGTTTGACGTTGTTATAAAAGGAGGAGATGAGTGGGGCGTGGAGGAAGAAGATTTTTGGAGAAAAATTTTGGGGCGTGAGGAAGTCTTGTGTGTGAGAAGGAAGTTCATATCCTTCCAAGAGAAAAAGAAAGAAAAGAAAGAAAAGTGAGTGCAAGGTTTCTGGTGAGTTTCCTAGAGTTTTAGCTTGGGGTTCGGGAAGTGAGAAAGTGAGCTACGAGTGTCATGAGCCCACAAAATCTCAGAGAAATCTTCAACATCCTCTCAAATATATCTGTTGATGATCTAGAGCATCCAAAGAATCGACAGACATCGATCAAAGAGTTCGATCAGCATCGACCGTCAAAAAGGCTCTACAATGAGCTAGCACTCGTGAGGAGTCGATCAGATCGAGAGCTTCGTGTGGATGATCTGCAGAGGTCAGATATGCTATGTGGCTACGTCGCAACGATCAGACTCTCTCAATGGTGATCAGATTACGATGATCTACTACCCGCACAAAGGTATTGTGTTCTGAACACATTACAGTAAAGTGTTTACTGTTCGAATTTGAATTTTAAATTTAAATGAATGCATGCTATATATCATATTTAGATCCTAGTATAGGATAAATTCATGTTAATTAATTAGATTAATTAATATTTTTTCATATAAAATCATAATTTTGAAAAAATTTAAAATTACTATTTTACTCCTGCACTGAATTTTTGCTACAAATGGTATCAGAGCGGGTTCTTAGATATGATATATATATTTGCATGCATAGATTAAGTAGTAATCTAAAAGTTTAAATTTAAAATTTGAAATTTAAAATTTAAAATTTGAATTTTGAAAGCTGTTCGAAATTCAAAATTCAAAAATTTGAAATTCAAAATTTGAAATTTGAAATTTGAAAATTGAAATTCAAAATTCAAAATTTTGAAATTCAAAATTTGAAATTTGAAATTTGAAATTTGGTTGAAATTTCAAATTTGAAATTCAAATTTTAAAAATCAAAATTTGAAATTCAAAATTTGAAATTCAAAATTTTGAAATTTGAAATTTGAAATTTGTTTGAAATTTGAAATTCAAAATTTAAAATTTAAAATTTGAAATTTGAAATTTAAAATTTAAATTTTGAAATTGGTATATTTAGATATACTTGATCCAAGTAGTAAGTAATCGAATTGGGTTGGTTGCCATGGCCGTCCGGTCATAGGAGAAAAGTAGGGTTTAAAGGTCCTCTCCTCCCATTTGATGGGGTCTCTTATGGCGGTAGGGGTGCCGCTGCAATTATATCCCATGCAAATGAAGCAGCAAAAGGAATTAATTGTAAAGGTTCAATTGTGAAATTTATCATGAATATGTTAGATTAGATCTAAAAGAATATTCATGATTTATTTTGATTGAGTTATTTTCTGTTATGTAATTAGCAATAGGATTGTTATTTATGAAATGTGCTGATCTATTTGTGAAATGAGTCAACATATTTGGTGAACAAAAAATAAAACCTTTCAAAATTTGAAAATTATTTTCGAAATGCCAAACCCTGACCCATCAGCCCAAATACTTAATTAAAAGAATTAAGTATTGTCTAGTAGGTCTAGAATTGTGAATTAAGACCTAAGACAATTGCATAAATTTGTAGGTCAATGGGTTATATGGGTTAGGTCCATAATTGGGTTAGACCTAAGGTTAGCTTAAAAAAATAGACTAAATTAGAGTAATTGGTCAAATCTAATCAAAAGTTGAATTAGATTAGGTCAAGGATACTCTAGACTCAACTCCAATAGTTGTAGTTGAATGGGTCCATGTCCTTAACTAGACCAAGATGGACTTAATTCATGGCTACGCAGTGGAACCCTATTTACTAAGTTGATCAAATTAAAACTAATGAACCGGTTGGTGTCTAAGGTAAGTTTGACAGTTTGACCAATGGTTTTTAAGTGGGAGCTACTCGTAGTGATTCGATCTCTGATGAGTTAATGGCTTATCCCCACCACTGATCTCACTTACCTGGGAAACCTGGTGAATTAGATTTTGATTAGATCACTTGGTGATTAGGGCTCACCCATGTCATTAGATAAATCAGTGTGACTGATTTAGGTGCTCCTAATGCCGGCTTTAATTAAATCTTTTTTAATCTGACTTGGTGAAGTCAGTGGGAGGATTGAAATTGACTGGATATTTTCTTCTCATCTATCCTTTAATAAAATCCTCAAAATTTATTAGGTCCCTAAAAATGATTAAGTTATATTGATAACTAAGTCATAGCCTCCCATTAAGTGAGTGATAATGAGTCCATTAGTTTAATAATCATTGGAGGTCCAAAGGCCTGGTGCTTATTGACTAATGAAATTATCATTCATAATATGATAATTTGGTTTGAGTCTTTCTGATGGTGGTCAGGTTGGCCGGCCAAAGTCGGGCCTGATCATTTATTGGTCTGATTCACCAAATCAAATCATGTTAATGGTTGGACCTAACCAGATCTTTTCAGTGGAGGCCAAAGCCTACTGATTAGGTTCTGGGGCAAAATCAATTACTAGAAGTTGTTTAGAGAAACAACTGGTTATGAACCTACCCATAGATGCACATGGGTTGACCAACCAAAGTTGGACTTGTGTGTAGTCTGTGTGGATTCTAGTACCCACTAAGGAATTAAAGTAATTTCTCGAATTGGAGGTTGAGGCTACCAGTTCGTAAAAATACTGGGAGAAACTTTAGACTAAAGTCCAAGTCTTTAGTATTTATAATTTATGTACTAATAGAGGTCTGATGTTTCTTTATGCAGCTATGGCCACTACCTTGTCGCTCCGGTCATTATTAGATAATGACAAGCTCATGGGACCTAATTTCGATAGCTGGTATCAAAAATTAAAAATCATCCTTGAGCATGAGTGGATCCTTTATGTAGTAACGGATTCGGCACCTGAGGAGCTAGCCCCGAACGTTAGAAGGATGGTTCGAGACACTTATCAGAAGTGGCTCAATGATCGCACCATCGTTCGGTGCATTATGCTAGCGGCAATGAATGATGAGTTCAGTCACAGGTTCGAGAATGCCCAACCCTAGGAGATGCTTCAAATGTTGAACGACTCCTTTGGCACGCCTGACGATGTTGAAAGGCACAAAACTGGTTGTGCCATTTTCAATGCTCGGATGAGAGATGGGGCCTCAGTCACTGATCATGTACTGTACATGATCGAAATGATTGAGTGCCTAAGTAAATTGGGCTTTCCCTTGCACGAGCAGCTCGGTAAGGATGCGATCCTTAATTCATTGCCCAAGTCCTTCCTCCCCTTCCTTACTCATTTTCGAATGATAAAGCCTGCAGTGAACTACCACGGCTTGTTGGGGTTGCTGCAGAACTTTGAGAAGGATCACCAGCTCCATAAGGAGTCGGTGAATGTTGTGGGAGGGTCTTCTTCTGGTCGTCGACCCTTTAAGAAAGGGAAGAAGAAGAACAAGAAGAAGAAGAATAAGAAGGTGCAGCTGCATGCTGGGACGTCTGCACAGGGTCAGACCAAGAAGCACAAGCCTGACAAGAGTCAAGCAGAGTACTTCTTTTGCAAGAAGCAGGGGCACTGAAAGAGGAACTGTCCTCTATACATTGCCTCCCTGGACCCGAACAGGCCGAAGAAGAAGCAAGGTACTTATATGATAACACCTTGCAACTTTTCCATTTGTGATACTACTGCCTGGGTATTGGATACCGGAAGCCCTTATCATATTTGCAATTCGATACAGGGTCTGCAGGTCAGTAGGAGATTTGATGAAGGCGAGAGATTCCTGAACATTGAAGATGGAAGCAAAGTTCCAGTTCTAGCATTAGGAATCATGAATCTTGTAATCAATTCTCGAAACGTAATTCTAAGTGAATATCACTATTGTCCAAGCTTTTTATTAAATATTATTTCTGTAGGTTTTTGGCCATGAACGGTTATCAATTTTTAATAAAAAAAAATGTTTGCAATATCATTTTGAATGGTGTTACAATGTTTGTTGGACAACTTAATAATGAAATTTACTTTCTATCACAATCTGTTAATGTGGTTCAAACCTCCGGTAAATGCCCTAGAATAGAAAATATGTCAGAAGTCTACCTTTGGCACTGTAGGCTAGGTCATATCACTAAGAATAGGATAAATAGATTGGCTCAAGAAGGAATTCTTGAAGTAGGTGATTGTGAATCACTTTCAACCTGTGAGTCCTGTCTTCTTGGTAAAATGACCAAATCACCTTTTACTAGAAAAGGTGAGCGAGCCAGTGAACTCTTGGGTCTGGTATATTTTGATGTATGTGGACCCATGAGCTCAAGTGCAAGAGGTGGATATTTCTACTTCATAACCTTCACAAACGACCTATCGAGGTATGGGTATGTCTATTTAATGAAGTATAAATCAGAGTCATTTGAAATGTTCAAACTATTCTGAAATGAGGTAGAAAAACAAACTGGGAAGTGTATTAAAACTCTTCGATCTGATTGACGAGGTGAATATCTTTCCAATGATTTTCTGACATATCTTGGGGAGAATAGAATTCTCTCTCAGTGGACTCCTCTTGGAACACCACAACATAATGGTGTATCTGAAAGGAGGAATCGGACCTTGTTGGACATGGTTCGATCCATGATGAGGTTTGCTGGTCTGCCGATCTCCTTCTGGGGATATGCACTCAAATCGGCTTGTTACCTTCTAAATAGAATTTCGAGTAAGTCTGTAACCAAAACGCCATATGAGATATGGATAGGACTAAGCCAGTACTCTTGCACCTTAGGGTTTGGGGGTGTCCGACTTATGTTAAACGTTTAATTACAGATAAGCTAGGATCTAGGTTTGACAAGTGTAATTTTATAGGGTACCCAAAAGAGACCAAAGGATATTACTTCTACCTTGCTGATTAGCAAAAAGTATTTGTCAGCCTTAAGGCAATCTTTTTGGAAAAGGAGTTCCTTGGTGAAGGGACTGTTGCCTCTAAGGTCGAACTTGATGAAGTTCGGCAGGTGAAAAAATCGACACAAGTTGCTGAACCTGAACCAGATTTGGTTAGATCAGATCCGGAGCCCATTGTTCAAGCACCCTTAAGGCAATCTGGTAGAGTACCACATCAACTGGACAGATACTATGATTTCTTGGTCGGGATGGTGATTCTATCGAACTTGATGAAAATGATGAGGATCCGATCACCTACATGGATGCAATGCAGAGACCCGACTCTGAGAAATGGCTGGAGGCCATAAAATTCGAAATGGAGTCCATGAAGGTCAACGATGTGTGGACATTGGTTGACCCACCCGAAAGAGTAAAACCCATAGGGTATAAATGGGTCTTCAAGAAGAAGAGAGGCGCAGACAGAAAAGTGGAAACCTATAAAGCTCGTCTGGTTGCCAAGGGATATCGTCAACGTTATGGTATAGATTATGACGAGATATTTTCTCCTGTGGCAATGCTCAAATCCATTCGGATTATGCTTGTGATAGCTGCCCATCTGGACTATGAAATCTGACAGATGGATGTGAAGACAACTTTCTAAATGGAAAGCTGGATGAAGAGGTGTATATGATACAACCTGAAGGATTCACATCCACAGATGAGTCTAAGGTGTGCAGACTACAGAGGTCCATTTATGGACTTAAGCAGGCATCCCGGAGTTGGAACATACATTTTGATAGGATGATCAAGACGTATGGCTTCGTTAAGAATGGAGAAGAGCCCTGCATTTATAAGTGGGCTAATAGTCCAGTAGTAGTATTTCTTGTATTGTATGTGGATGACATTCTCTTAATAGAGAATGATATCCCTGCATTACAAGGAATAAAGATTTGGCTGTCGTCACAGTTCTCCATGAAGGATCTGGGAGAAGCTTCCTACATCTAGGGATGAGGATCTATAGGGATAGATCTAAAAGATTGCTTGGTTTATCTCAGTCTACGTACATTGATACTATGCTGAAGAGGTTCAGTATGGAGAATTTTAAGAAAGACTATCTTCCGATAGGCCATGAAATTTCTCTCTCGAAGAGGGATTATCTGACAACACCTCAAGAGAGAGAGCATATGGGTAGGATTCCATATGCTTCAACAGTGGGATCTATCATGTACGCCATGACATGTACACGACCAAATGTGGCATACTCACTAGGGGTAGTGAGTAGATACCAATCTGATTCAGGGAAGAATCACTGGAAGGTTGTTAAAACCATCCTGAAGTATTTAAGAAATTCTAAGGATCAGTGGCTTGTTTATGGTGAATCAAACTTGAGACTTATAGAGTTTACAGACTCTAGTTTCCAGTCTGATCACGATGACAGCAAAAGTGTGTCAGGATTTATTTTTACCCTTAATGGTGGGGCTATCTGCTGGAAAAGTTTCAAGCAGCACACAGTGGCTGATTCAGTTTGTGAGGCAGAGTATGTCACTGCATCAGATGCTGTCAAAGAAGCGGTGTGGCTGAGGAAATTCATCACCGAGCTCAGAGTAGCACCCTCCCTTGTTGGTCCAGTTCTGCTTTACTGTGATAGCTCTGGAGCCATTGCTCAGTCGAAGCAACCAAAGGCACACCAGCGGATGAAGCATATTCTGTGCTGCTACCATCTCATCCGAGAAATTGTGGATCGTGGTGACGTCAATCTTCAGAACATCGATGGGAAGGAGAACCTGGCTGATCCATTCACTAAAGCCATTGCGGTGAAGGAGTTCGACAACTACAAGTCGAAGATGGGTATTAGATACTGCACCGATTGGCTTTAGGCCAAGTGGAAGATTGTTGGGAATAGTATCCCAAATCCAATCGTCAGTCTGTTGATGATTGTGCTCATTTTTATATTTGTACATGAATTATGAATTAATAAAAATTATTTTGATATTTTTCATCACAAAATGTTTCATCTTCTAATGAACTCCTATGTTGTGGTGAAGTCCTTAGGACTATTTAGACTCGACAAAGGAGGATTTGTCGTTTAGTCCTTAAATCTGTTCGGACCAAATGATACGTTGTTACCAAGGATGATAATATTTATCAAGCATAGGTCATTGTGTGCCATATAGGTTGGTTGTCCTCTTAACCAATGAGTGTAGAGACACTGGTATGGCATACAGGTGAGATGTAAGGGTACATCTGCACTGAACATGACCAACTCTGGAGCTATTTCTACTATCAAGATTTGCTCCGATGGAATATGGGTATAAATATCCCTCCGATCTAAGACCGCCACGGTGACTTGCAAGCAACTCACTACACTTAGGCACTGTACTACCTGAATTTTTAATTCAGTGACGAAAGGCTGCTGGGTGTAGTCAAGTACTTGACTTATCGGTGCGTGTGTTAAGATGGGATTGACCACTCCAGTTTAGGAGCTGTGTACAGTCGTATTTCAATTTAGCAAAATCTTGACCAGGGTAGTCCTTGTGAGGAGTCATAGGACTGTTTGAGTTGAGCACGATTCGGATGATCTGATCAGGGTTGACAGTTTAACCCTGAGTCATCCTAAACACAGGGGTAAAAAGGATGAATTATACAGTAACAATATTCATGTAGGTTCTGAGTGTTGCGATTGTGACTCTTTGACCTATCTGGATGTCGGGTACCATTGCTAGATGGTCACTTTGATTAGTACAGGAATTGGTTCCTGTGCTACCGGCTTAGGTTCGAACCTATGGGGTCACACACATTAGAGGTTCCCATCTGATCTGATGGCTGGTGTAGAATCTTATATGTTTGGGACTCAGTGATCGAGAATCAAAATTCTCTGATCATGAGTTTCACACATTATGGGTACTGGGGTCAAGAGTCCCACTGGTTGGGACTTTTCGATCAGGGTTACATATCGATGAATTCTGATGCCCGATTGCCCATCAAATTTAGACTCAGCATTTATGAGAGATCTAATTAGTGATTTGATCACTAATTAACTTAATTTGATTGAGTAATTATTTTTGGATCAAGTCCAATTGAATGGATTCAGTTGGGTTTGACCCAATTAGGTTAAGAGTTAACCTAATCGTCGAGATGGTTTGGTCCCTGATTTGATCAGGGGTTGGGCTTAGTCAATTCCTGATTTGATTAAAATTTTATTGAGCTAATTAAGTCTAATTAAATTGGGTTTAAATTAGTCTAATTGGACCTAACTTATTTGGTTCAATTAGGTTGGTTTAAATAATGAAACCACCTTGACCCAATCTCCATGCGCCACCTCACTTCTATTACACCCATTTGAATTCATGAGAAGGAACTTCTCATGAATTTTTTTCTCACGCCAAGCCCTCTCTACGCCCTACTTTAATGTGCCAATTGAATGGATAAGGATGATTGGTTGGCCATTCAAATTCAAAATAAAGTTTGAATTTGAATGGGCAATCAATCTTTGCGCCTTATCTCTTTTTTAACGCCCCATTTATTACATGAGAAAATATTTCTCATGAAATCACTTCATGCATAATTTAAGTCATGCCTCACGCCTTTAGTGGATAAGGGATGAGTTGGTGTCCATTTGAATTCAAAATTTGATTTGAATTCAAATGTGTAATTACTCATCTTTATCCTTTCTTTTGGATAAGATGTTTGACATTGTTATAAAAGGAGGAGATGAGTGGGGCATGGAGGAAGAAGATTTTTGGAGAAAAATTTTGGGGCATGAGGAAGTCTTGTGCGTGAGAAGGAAGTTCATATCCTTCCAAGAGAAAAAGAAAGAAAAGAAAGAAAAGTGGGTGCAAGGTTTCTGGTGAGTTCCCTAGAGTTTTAGCCTGGGGTTCGGGAAGTGAGAAAGTGAGCTACGAGTGTCGTGAGCCCATAAAATCTCAGGGAGATCTTCAACATCCTCTCAAGCACATCTGTTGATGATCTGGAGCATTCAAAGAATCGACAGACATCGATCGAAGGAGTTCGATCAGCATCGACCATCAAAAAGACTCTATAACGAGCTAGCACTTGTGAGGAGTCGATCAGATCGGGAGCTTCATGTGGACGATCCACAGAGGCCAGACATGCTGTGTGGCTGTGTCATGATGATCAACTCTTCCAATGGTGATCAGATTACGGTGATGTACTGCCCACACAAAGGTATTATGTTCTGAACACATTACAGTAAAGTGTTTATTGTTCGAATTTGAATTTCAAATTTAAATGAATGCATGCTATATATCATATTTAGATCCTAGTGTAGGATAAATTTATGTTAATTAATTAGATTAATTAATATTTTTTCACTGTAAAATCATAATTTTAAAAAAGTTTTAAAATTACCATTTTACCCCTGCACTGAATTTTCGCTACAGGATGAACACAATCTCACATTGGGTTAGCCATGGGAGTTTTTGGGTTGGGTCACATTGACCCTGTATATATATACATTGTATTGTGATTTCGATTGAACCAAGCTGAATACAAAACCATTTTCTTCCAAATTTTCTCTCTCTTTCTCTCCCTCTCTCTATCTCTTTATTTTTTCCATGCCACCAGCAGCCATCCTAGAATTTTCTAGGATTTTTTTGGCTGCCACCTCCAAAATAGGAAGGTTTGAAAGTGCTAGCTTTCCTTCCTTTGGTTGCCACCCTATCTCCATGGGGCTCCATGAGTTTGCTGCCATCGAAAGATGATTTCTCAACTTTGATCCTCTAGTTTGAGGGTTTTCAAGGTGTAGTTTCAGATATGAAAGCAAGAAGAAATGATCTAAGGGTCTTTCAAAGGTAAATACCCTAGATCTACAAAATTGCTAAATTTTCTTGTAGATTATTTTGTTCTAGGTGATAGATCAAAGATCAAAGCTTTCCTCAGACCCTTGTTGCTGGTTCCACGATCATCACGCATCAAGGGAAGAACCCAACATCTAATATCAGAGTCGGGTGGAGCATAAAAATGAGGAAGAAGTCACACAGGTTGCAGAAATCAGCACACCTAGTCCACGGTAAAAAGAAGAAGTTTAGATGTGTAACCTGATATGCCGGATCCTCGTAATATCGGTATATGATAGTCCAATTGTCCATAGTGATGCTGTCATAGGGCTGTTGTCATGCTGCCTCCTCCCCATGATCCTGCACCACACAGTACCAATGCTGATGCATGTGATGGCGATAATCCTTGAAATGCAACGATAAATGAGTGTCCACGGCTCACCTCACACGATCCTCCTCAAAATCAATGATGTCGAATATATCCTGCCAATAACAAATATTAGAAGAATACTATGCAAATTAAATATTCATAATATAATTTATTTTACCTGTAAGTGGGTGTAGAAAATCTCTCTCTGAGCTGATAGAATGTGACGCCAATCGAAGAGTATCACGAAGGCATAACTGCGGCATATGATGCCCAGCTCAGTCTGCCATGGCTCGCACCATCCCTAATGAACCTAGTGTAGCTAGCTGGTATCTTGATATGGAGATGCTGCCCCAGGTGCTCGCATCTCCAATGCTCTAGAGTGAAGTTCTTTGATGGACCTCACCCTCGCCTCACTACCGATGAAAACTAGTCCGAAACAACAATAAATAAATCATTAGTATGATCCAAATAAAAGAATCAAATTTTATTATATAAAAAGTATAATAATACCACTCGGATCCATCTCACTCGGATCTGCCTCATTGGGACCTGTCTCACTAAGACCTGCCAGTACAGGACCCTCTGACAATGGAGCCGATGTGGCAATGGAGATCGGTGAAGGTTTCTCAACCTCCTCCATAGACTGTGAATGCGAACATCATCGTCTATCTCCTGGTACCATATCTATAATAATTGACATATAAATAAATATAATATTGAATAATAATAATGAAAAATAAATAATATTTTAATGAATATAATTATATCGCATACTATTATTGCAAGAGAAGATTGAATGAAGAATATAGATCTACTCATCAATATTCGTATCTTCCTCGATGTGTAGATCCTCCTTCAAATCAAAATAATCGATATATGTGTCGTCTTCTATCTCATCATCATTTATGAACTGATTATCGTCCTCTGACTCATCAAGATTAAATACAAAATCAGCTTCAACTTTGTTGGACGGCAGATCATCCCTATTCAAAGGTGCCGTTACAAGTTTTTTATCAACTAAAAGCTTGGCTAATGTTTGTTCTTCTTTCTGAAAAGCTTTCTCTTCTTGTAAATCCGAATTTTCATCCATCTCTAATCAGATTGGTATGTTATATATGCCTCTAGGTGTTATTTTTTGTACAACATGCCAATTACCTCAATACTTTAGATCCTTCAAATATATTATTTGTTTTGCTTAAGTTGCTAATATATACGGCTCATTTTGGTAGCATGTTCGTGCAAAATTTACACTGATAAAGTGTGAATCGATATGAATATCAATCTTTTTATTACTAATATCCCACTATTCATACTAAAACAAGAATATAAAATTACTGAACCCATACTTCAGTTTTATGATATTTATCAATACACCATAATAATCAATCTCTTCTTCTCCTTCATATTCTATTGTAGCAATTCCACTATTCTGGATCCGTTGTTGCATCTCAAGCTCTCTTGTGTGAAATCTCATTGCTCCAATGATACAGGATGCATAGTGATTAACCCTTTAATCGGGACTACATGCTAAATCATACAACTCATCGATCGCACCCACTTCTTTATTAAAATACTTATGTTTCATCTACACTATAACATAAAAAATTATGTTGGTTTAAATAATATTATTTATAACTTGTTATTCTCTCTACATAGTATACTCTTGTGCTCACTACAACAAGTTATAATTTTTAATTTTACATCAACATAAAAAATTTACTTAAAATATTAAACAGTATGCTAAGATGGTACTTACTCAATGAAATCTTCAATTCTTCATAATTATTTAGAACATAAAAGTGTGTCTTGGATAGCTCGTTCACATCCCTAAATTTATATCTCCTTACATCAATAAGTCGAACCATTTGTTTAAATATAGACAACGTTGGTTCATTATCACCCTATTCACGGTTTGCGTTACGATCTGTACGATTGAATCTTATTTCGATATCATCAAGATACATCGAGCATAATGTGACATACTCCATAGCTACATATGCTTCTGTTATAGACCCTTCAGACCTTGCTTTATTGCACACATATTTTTTTAAGGTACATAAAAATCTATAAATAAAAATAAATTTAAATTTTAAAAATATATTTATATCTTATAATTGATATGATAAAGTACGTATAATTTCTTTATCTTTCAATATGATACATCTATCGATAATATATCGATCCGGTCAAAAGAGCTTCTTCTGGAAGATGAACAGCCAGATGCACCATAACATTAAAAAATGATAATGAAAATTTTTTTTCTAACTTACAAAGAATGAGTACGATATCTTTCTTTGATTTTTCAAGTAAGTTAATCTTTAATTTTTGATAACACAGTTCTCGAAAGAATACTCCCAGCTCAATCAATGCAGTTTGAACATCACCACTCAAATAGCCACACATGACCACAGGAAGCAAATGTTGCATCATCACATGAGGGTTATGACTTTTCATGCCAGAGATATTACCATCGTTGTTTCCAACACACCGTGATATGTTTGAAGCATATGCATCAGAAAACTTTACGATTTTAAACCATCTACAGAAATTTTTTTTCCTCACCAAATAGTGAATAACATGTAGGTGGCATAAAAAATCTCTCATCTTGATGAATTAAATGCAACTCCAATCAGATTTCCATTTTCTGTAAATCAAGGCAAGCTTTTGTACCATCTTTTGATTTTTCTGAGATGTTCCATACAATACTGATGATATTATCATAAATATTTTTTTCAATGTGCATTACATCCAGATTATAATGAAGTAGTAGCTACTTCCAATATGGTAGTTCAAAAAAGATGCTTTACTTCATCCAATTCAACTCAGCTTCAGTACGCTTTCACTTGTGAGTATCCGATATTTTTCTAAATTGGACATTTTCAACGACTTCAAGTTGTTCTAAAATTTTTGTTCCACTTAACTCCTTAGGTGGCGGACGTTGGTCGGACTTACCATCAAAATATTGGTTATAACGGATCCTCGAAGAATGATTAGCAGGAAGAAATCATCGATGACCTATGAAAAATAATTTTCATCCGTACTTTAAATGTAAGGAGGATGCATCCCTATTGCATATTGGACATGCAAGATATCCTTTGGTGCTCCATGCAGATAAGTTTTCATATGCAGAAAAATCATTTATGGTCCATAGAATCGAAGCATGTAACTTAAAATTACTTCGACTCATAGAATCATATGTCTGTATCCCATTTTTCCATAGCTCCATCAGATCATCGATTAAAAGTCATAGATATACATCAATTTCATTACCTGATACTTTCAGATCTAGAATCAACAGTGACATAAAAATAAACGATTCTTTCATGCAATTTCAAGGTGACACATTATATACAACTAGCATCACAGGTCACATACAGTAAGAGGTACTCAGCTTGCCAAAGGGATTAAATCCATCTATCGCTAGACCAAGCTGGATATTATGCGGATCACTCACAAAGTACGGATGCTTTGCATTGATGTCTTTCCACACTAAAGAGTTGGCCAGGTGGCTAAGTATGTTCTCCTCTGAAACTCACTGCTCATAATGCCATCTCATATCTTCGGCTGTCTTTGTAGACATATACAATCTTTGAAGTCTTGAAATCAATGAAAAATATCTCAAAATCTTTTGAGATATCTTCTTTGCTTTTCTATTATCGATTTTGTATCTAGACTCACTGTATTTCGAACATCAGTTGCTTATTCGTTATCCTTATAAAATAATATACAGTTATTTTTGCATGCATGTATAGGAATATAGCCAAGTCTCAATTCCCACATGTATATTTTTGCTACAGAATATGATTTTGGAAGTCTATCTCCATCGAAAAGAGCTGCTTTAATCAATGTCAAAATTTGATCAAATAACTTCTGACTCCATCGATTCACGATTTTAATATGAAGTAATTTTATCAAAAATTCTAACTTAAAAAACTTTGTATAATTGAAAAGAGTGGCTCTCATGCATCCCTTACAAGCTTTGCAAACTGTTCAGAAGTCTCTTCTACCTCAAACCAGATATTATGTTCATGATCAGAATTACTTTCAAATGTAGTAGTACTCATGCGTATATTTGAACAAGCATCCTGATGTAAATCATCTAATAATTTTCCTATACCATTATGTTCGACAGGTCCAGCAGCATCACTATCATCTTCAGTATCATCATCGTCACGGACCACTTCATACGGATCACCCTCTCCATACCATATCCAACAAGTATACTTCTTATTCATACCATAATGTAGCAGATGCTCCTCAACAAGTGTTATGTGATGATATATCAAATTGACACATCTCTTGCATGGATACTTTATCCGACAAGCACTGTCAGCCTTATGCCATGCAAACTCAATAAAATCTCGAACTCCTTTTCGATATTTAGATAAAAAAATACCTCTAGCATTCATTCAATTTTTGTTAATATCCATCTAACAACAAACACAAAATTATTAATAATTAAAAAAAGGTTCAGTGGTATTCTAGATCCGATCTAAATTTCAGACTGAATGCGATCCGAATTTTGATTAAAATTTTGATTCGAATCCAGACACGGATCACTTTATACAAAATAATACATATTAAAAAATACAGACTGAACAGTAGCACAGAAATATCCTTCCATCAATTTAATGAAGTAAAAATATATGATCCTATCCATTTCAAATCATTACTATCTGGTATGGTCCTATCCCTTTCAAAAAATAATAATCTTATTATTGTTATTAGTGAATTTTTATCTCATTTTTATAAAAATTTCAATAGCATCTCCTCATGGTTCTCCAAGTATACGATGTGAATATGGTTCCTATGCACCCTATCCACCATATATCTGGAGAACAATAGACAGATAACTACTGAATACCATAATGAAATAAAATATTAACAATAATAATATTATTACTTTTTAAAAAAACCTGAATACGGGACATCCAAGAGTCGATCTCGATGAAGATCGACTCTTGAACGAAAATCTACGGCTCAATACAATTTAACTACCATCTTTGAACATGCATTCGAAGATAAATTTTTAATTTATCAAAAAAGAATAACTTCATATTGAAATTTTTTCATCAAAAATTTTAATAGAGTTTTTTTTAAAATAAAAATATTTTTTATATTTAATTATAATTTCAACAACATACAAAACAACATATAAAATAATTAAATTGTAATAAGTAACAGCAATGTGCATTGTGTTAGTGAAAAAAAATTAATCAAATAATTAAATAATTTTAACAGTAAATTAAAAAATAATATGCAATAAATATAATTATCAAATAATTAATCAAATAATTTTTTCGGCCCCATCTCCCCCAATCACCACCTCCTCGGCCCCATCTCCATTGGTCGAAACAAAAATTAGCGACTCGGCCCCATCCCCGCCAGCCCCGAGCCCATCCCCACCGGCCCGGCACCATCCTCGTCGGCCCCGGAGCTCATCCCCGCCGACCTGACTTAGCCCCATCCTCGTCAGCCCCGGCCCCTGCCCCATCCCCACCGGCCCTGACCCCATCCTGGCCGGCCTCGGAGCTCATCCCTACTGGCCCGACCAGGCCCCATCCCCGCCGGCCCGACCCCATTCCCACCGATTCGGCCCAGCCCCATCCCCACCGATCCCAGAGAAAATACCAAAAAAAAAACTTACTGACGGCGGATGCAGCCGCCGCAAGCCCAGCCTGACCCGGCCCCATCCCCATCCCCATCGGCCCTGACCTCATCCCCACCAACCCGGTTCGGCCCCATCCCCGTTGGCCTCAGAGAAAACACCAAAAAAAAAACTTACCAACGGTGGATGCAGCTGTCGCCATCCTGGCCCGGCCAGACCCAGCCCCATCCCTGTCGGCCCGGCCTGAAGGAACCAAATCTAGGGTTCAGGGTTAGATCTTGAAACTTTTTCAAGATCAGACAGCGGAAGACTAAACTAAATCAAAATTTATCTTATAAAACCAGCGAATCCCTATATCTAAAATCCTATTACATGATTATTACATGGCATTAAATCAAAAATTAAAATATAATGAGCAAGAACTATATGTTGATCATATCAATATGTTTCTATACTACATCTAATGTATGTAAAATATAATAGATCAGATCTATTACCTTACAAGTTAGATGTTCTAACTTTGCTGATTCAGGCTTGAGGATGATATTGCAAGCCACACATGCGTCCGGCCTCTAGGAGTCATCCTCACGAGCCCACGAATCACGATCAGAGGTCCTGATCCAGGAAATCAGCACAGTATGCTAGTACTGTACTGATCCTTCTTCGATGGTCGATCAGATGCCTCCTTCTTGATTTGGACTCTTCCAAAGATGAGAAGTAAGAAAAAGAGTTTTAGATATAAGACACTCTCAGAAAACTCACAGATAGAGGAAGGAAAGAGGTGAACTCAACAACCCTAGAAGAAGACCCTCTTCTTCTTCTCTTTGCTCTAACCCAGACACTTAGTTTTGTGTCTATTATATCTCCATGCCCCAACACTCTTTCTCCTTGATTTTCATATATCCAAAAGGTTTCTCAATGCTTTATAATCCATAAAAATTTTCTAGAAAAATTCTTCTTAAATCAAGAGATATAAAGAATCCTTGTCTAGGTCAAATACCTAGTCAAGAAAATCCAAACAGGGCAAGACAAGGGGTGCCCAACTCTTGGGTGCCCCCACCTTCTTTTTCTACCATGGACCATCAGTAAAGGGCGCACAATATGTGCCATAAAATCCATAAAAATTTCAAAAGAAATCTACATAAAATCAGTGCCATAAGGAAAGAGTTTTGGTTTCTTAAAATTCTATCTCATAGAATTTGAAATCCAAACTAATTCCTACTTTGACTTGGTCCACAACCATATTCCATGTAAGAGAGAAAGAGTAGAAAGCTTTGGGCATGTGTGAAGGCTTGGGAGAGAAGGTTTTGTCGCATAAAATAAGAGAGAGTGGATGTGGGGGGCTAAGGTGGCGCAAGGTAGAATCTTAGTCTTACTAGGGTTCAATCTATGACTTGTTCAAATTTGGTTTCTCAAATCAAATCAAACCAAAACCAAATCAACCCAATTAAAATAGGTCTTAACTCAATTAAAAACTTAATTTAATCATATTAAAATAGATTTAAATCTGATTAAATTTTTTAATCGAATAAAAATTAGGTTGACCCAAATCCTAATTGAACTAGGACTAGTTTTTCCTTGCACTTGGCTTATCCAATAAACCAATTGGACTTGATCCAATCAAGCCCAAACTAAATCAAATTAAATTATATTAAATTAGACTTAATCTCAGCCTATTGGCTTAATCAAATTAATCCAATTAGTAATCGAATTGCTAATCGATCCTCCTGCAATACTTGCACTAGGTTAAATGTCAATCATATTGATCGTTTAACCCTAAAACAATTCTTAATCATTGATCAACCATCTGATCGGATTGTGAACTCTAATATGTGTGACCTCATAGGTCCGAACTTAAGTCGGTAGTATAAAAATAAATTTCTATACCAATCGAAGTGACCATCTAGCAATGGTACCCAACGGTCGGATAGGTCGAATGTGTAGAACAACATCCTTAGAACCCATGCGGATATAGTTTCCATATTGTTTGGTATAAAATACCCCCCAGCCGAAGTTTGTGATAGGAGTGGCCCTCTGGGGATTCTACTGACTTCCGACCTCTGACGACATCTTTTCGAACCTCTCTGATGGCCGAGCCTCCACAACACTCCCGAGTGTTGCCGATGGATAAGCACCCACCAGCGTCAACCGGATTCTTCACGACGGACGGACTCCACCCAAGTTTCCACGATGATCGACCACCTTCTAGACTTCATCCGGACTCCTACGGGAGCCAGACTTTGTCCCTGACTCTGGCTGCAGGAAGACTTCACCTGGACTCCTACGAGAGTCAGACTTCGCCCCCAACCTCAATTGCAGGTAGACTTCATCCGGACTCCTACGGGAGCCAGACTTCGTCCCCGACTCTGGCTGAATAAAGACTTCGTTCGAACTCCCACGGGAGCCGGACTTCACCCCCGACTTCAATTGCAGGTAGACTTCGTCCGGACTCCTACGGGAGCCGGACTTCGCCCCTGACTTCAATTGCAGGTAGACTTTGTCCGGGCTCCTACGGGAGCCAGACTTCGCCCCCGACTTCAATTGCAAGTAGACTTCGTCCGGACTCTCACGGGAGCTGGACTTCACCCCCGACTCCGGCTGCAGGAAGACTTCGTCCGGACTCCTACGGGAGCTGGACTTCATCCCCGACTCTGGCTGTAGGAGGACTTCGTCTGGACTCCTACGGGAGTCGGACTTCATCCCCGACTTCGACTGCAGGAAGACTTCATCCGGACTCCTACGGGAGCCGAACTCCGAGCTCCTACTGCAAGCGACTCACTTCGAGTTTCCACTGCAAATGATCTACTTCAAATTTCTACCACGAGCGGTCCGTGCCGGATTCCCACCGTAAGCCTTCACCCGAGCTTCCATTATGGACGAATTTCTTTCAGATTTCTGTTGCAGACAGGCCTTGGCCGAGACTCCTCGACAAATGATCCCCATTCAGGCTTCTAGGAGACCAGACTCCGACTGAACTTCTATAAGCGGGCAAATGCCATGCTCATGGAATCTAGTAGCTGGACCCCTCCGACGGACGAACCTCTCCAGCACCATCCGACATCCACCGCCGGTCGGCCCTCTGCCAAAGTCTGCACGAAATCGAGCTACGCCTGCGGGAAGCCTCTGACCGAGCTCTTACGGTAAGTGGTCCTTGCCTGCTGCCTTAACGCCCAAGGCACCCAACAGGATTTGCAGCATCCGAGCTCCTCTCAGATGGGTAGCTAGCCACCTCTCTCCGCCAGACACCCCAACCGAACTTCGACCGACAGGTCTGGACCCCCTGGCAGGCCACAGTAACGGCCATGACTCTGCTCCACTTCTTGCGATGGATTCTGTGCGGCTCCATTACTCCCTGGAAGACCACAATAATGGCCACGATTCTGCTCCACTTCCTGTGACGGATACCGTGCGATTCCTCCACCCTCTGGCAAATCGCGAAAATGGATGTCGCTCCACTTCCCGCAACAGACTCCACGTGGCATGTCTCGGTGATGGCCACAATTCCACTCCACTACTCTTCACAACAAACTCCTCCTGACCCTGAGCAGTCCACTGCCAGACGGTTACAAACATCGCTATCAGTCTGTTGCCCCCTCCGTCTATAAAAGGGGGACCCCAGATACGTTATTCTCTAAGCTCTACTTTCTATCCTAAAACTCTTCTAAAATTTCCGTTCGAGCACTCCATTCTTGTTGAGGCAGAGAACTGACTTGAGCGTCAGAGAGTCTTGCCGGAGCCACCCCAACTCCGATTTAGACTTCTTTTTCAGGTCCCGACGGCGATCGCGACTCCCTCGACTTCAGCTTCTCCGACGTAGGTGGATTTTTGCACCAACAGGATTGGCACTAGAGGAAGGGGGCGGTGTCTTCGCAGTACCCTTGTTCTTAAAGGAGCGCTCAATGGGACCACCTCCGATCAACTTTTCTGATGTCCTCTCCTCCTTCCCCCACTAGATCTTCACCCGATGCCTCCCCGCAAAGCATCCACGTGGTGATCCATGGCCTCCGTGGCCAGATCTCAGGCTCTGGCCTCACCTCCAGTTTTGCAGCCTCCTCCCCCTCCTCCGACAACGATGGTTGGCGTGGAGCAATTCGACCTACTGGTGCAGCAGGTCAGAGGCCTCACTGAAGCTGTGCAGGCCATACAACAACAGCAGCAGCCACAGGCATCAGTGCGACTGGAGAGAGCATCACCAGAACTCCAAAATCCGATAGTAGGATGGGCCACTTGGGCCAGCCGCCCCATCTTTCTCGGAAAGACGAATCCGAGGGTGGAGAGCCCTCAGTCAGATCATGATTCCATCCCTAGAAGATCTCTACCTCCATTCTGCCAGAAGACCCTCGAGACCCATAGTCAAGAGGATTTCCTGGACCGGAGGCTCCAGGAGATGAACCGATGGATCGAAGAACTCCGCCACGCTCCCCCTGCTTATGGTGAGGATATTTGTACTGACCCTCTCTTTTCTCAAATGATCATACAGGAACCGATCCCGCCAAACTTTAAGCTCCCTCAATTTGAAAGCTACGATGGGACTTCGGACCCAGTTAACCACCTGGAGGCCTTCCGAATGATGATGCTGCTTCATGGCATGCCCGACGCCATTCTATGCCGAGCCTTCCCATCCACCTTGAAGGGAGCGGCGAGAAACTGGTACTCGATGCTAAAGTCGGGTACCATCTTTTCCTTTGATCAGATGATGTTGCCCAGCTATGCAACCCAAGAGGGGGGGGTGAATTGGGTTTCTAAAAATTTTAAGCCCAACAGATAACTTATGAAGAACAAAACAATGGCTTTAAATCAATATTAATTACCTAAAGAAGTATTGCAAGGATATAATAAAGAAATAAGATAAAGCGATAAAGCACACCACAAACACAAGGATTTATAGTGGTTCGGTGCTAACCTTGCACCTACATCCACTCCCCAAGATCCCACTTGGGAATTTTAATCCACTATCCTTTGTATTCAACCTGAATACAAAACGTCGGAAACTCCGACACTAGCTATCCCAAGCTAGAATACAAGACGTCAGAAGCTCCGACACTAGCTATCCCAAGCTAGATCACTTGTTTCCCGGGTACAAGTAAACCCAAAATACTCCGATTTTAGGTTCGGATCAACCTTTCCTTGTTTTGGAAATCCTCCAAACACAAGAACAAAAACTCACAAAGAGTTAGAAAATTTAGAGCACAGATTAATACAATAACAGCTCCTTAAATGAGCAAATATAACAATAAAAGCTTTACTCAAATGAAGAACCCTTTTTCAGATTTTCTCAAAGTGGATGAACGCTTGAATGCTTGAGAAGAGGTTGATTGTTGATTGAAGATCTCTTGAAAGCTTTGAACAATCTCTAGATCAAGGTTGAAACAATAGCGTGAAGAATTCTCTCCTTGAAAGATCTTGCTTTTCTCTTTCACACTCTCTCTGGTATATTGTGGATCCTCTCTCTTTTTCTTTTTAGATTTTTCGTTGATCTCAGGCTTTTTCTTACAAATTTCGGATCCTTTCTTCTATTCTTCTCTCTTTCTCTTTTTCTCTTCTTTTTTGTCTCTTTTGATTTCACGTTTGATCCGCTATTTAATCTGCAATTTCTTTCACCATTTAAAGCATTTTGTAGCATTAGAAGCAAGAGAAAATAATTTAGGTAGATAAAGAGCCGTTAGAGGATTTTTAGGAAGCATAAATGGCAATTAAAACGGGCAAAAAAATAGCCGTTGCTGACAATTCCCATCGCAGGGGTCGACTCATGAGTCGACTCATGCTTCAGGGGTCGACTCATGAGTCGACCTCTGTTGCAAAAACCAGAGAATGCATTTCTGGAAATTTTTGGCTCAAATTAGCAGGGGTCGACTCATGAGTCGACTCATGCCTTGTGGGTCGACTCACAGGTCGTGCCAAGCCAGAAAACTAGCGTGTCAAGGAGAATTTTTGCGTGCCAATCAGCTCACAGTGCCATGAGTTGACTCATGAGTCGACTCATGCACTTCAAACCTTCATAACTTCAAAAATATAAGTCCAAACACAATGAAATTTTACCAATAGATTTCAAATCATTTGTTCTACCAAATGGTACTATCAAATCAGGATTTTAGTGAAATTATGATTTTACCCTTGAAGAGCATAAGGACTTTTTCATTTTAAAATTATTTGTATCCCTTCAAACTGCTTTGTGATCATCAAAATCAATCTAGGAGCAACAATCTCCCCCTTTTTGATGATGACAAAACATTTGAACAAAAATATTTATGTTAATGCATTAATTTCAAAAGAATCCATTATAAGTGTATATGCTTGAAAAGAGTATGATTCTTTTGGCATGTAATATAAATGCAAAAATAGTTTGTCCATTTTCTTAAAGATTTGAAAAGGGTATTAGATCATTTTGAGTTCAAGATATATCAGAGCAAGAGAAGATAAATAACTTTTTCTATGTATCAGAGTAGGAAAAATAATTATATCAGAAAAGATTTTACAATGTATCAGAGCAAGAAAATTTTATAATATATCAGAGAAAATTTCACACTGTATTAGAGCAAATGTCAGAGTAAATTTTCATTGTATCAGAACAAATTTCAGAGAAAATTTCACACTGTATTAGAACAAATGTTATAATATATAAGAGAAACTTTCTCACACTGTATCGGATCAAATGTTATAATTTATCAGAGAAACCTTCACACTGTATCGGATTAAATTTTATCATGTATCAGAGCAAGTTAAAAGAAATTGTAGGATGTATCAGAGTAAAACAAATTTCTTAAGATGTATCAAGGTGAGTAAAATTTCAAAAGCAAGTTTGAATTTTGAAATATATCAGAGCATATAAAAAAAACTTATTTGCATTGTACTCATGATTTTGCTTTTGATGGATGACTTTTTGTTTAAGTTCTGTCTGATACCAAATTTTGATACCAAAATTTCTTAAAGTTTTGTTTAATCTTTCAATCCTTGTTTTTGTTTAATTTCTTCAATATTTGTTTAATTTCTTCAATATTTGTTTTAATTTCTCCAATATTTGTTTTAATTTCTCCAATATTTGTTTTAATTTCTCCAATCTTTGTTTTTGTTTAATTTCTCCCCCTTTTTCTCATAATTTAGGATTTTGCTTTTTGTCTAATTTCAATTTTTGTTTTTGTTTAATTTCTCTCCCTTTTTGACATCATCAAACATAGTTAACTCTTTCTTTTCTTTTTCTGAAATATTCTTTAATTTCTTCTTCTTTAGAGTTTTTCACAGATGTTTGCTCCCCCTTAATATAGCAATTATCAACAGCAAACAACAACAAGGAGAAGACAATATTTCAACAAGAAGAAAATATATAACCAAAATATGATCATTACAAAGAGGTAGAAATATAGGTAAAAGATGATTCCATTAATATCATAATTGTTTCAATACATAAAATTCAACCGGCTAAATGTCAATACATGGCCCCAAGGTATAGATCCTAGAACAAGACACTAACACTTAGGACCTAGATAAGTCAATGATCGGAGTCATCAGATATAGGGTGAGGAGATGATGGATCAGAAGTGCGTCCTCTACCCCGTCTGCCTCTGCCACGAGCAGGAGAGCGAGATGAACTGGGTGGCTGAGAACGCTGAGATGCTAGGGACTGAACAGAAAGGTGAGTCTAATAGAATCAAGTACGTTCAGTGCTCTAGAAACAGATTGAAGTAGAGCAGTGAACTGGGTGGTAGCATGCTCACTCGATCCTCGGATCTCTTTCCTCAGTAACTCATATCCACCTTCTAGTGCTCCTCTGAGCCTGCCAGCCTCTGCAGTGAGGTCTGTGACCTCAATAGTAGACTCCTGTGGCTGGGGATGGGCCAATGCAAGGACTTGCCCCTGCAAGTCAAGAACTCTGCCAGTAAGTCTCCAGACTGTATCCTCAAGCTGCTGTATCCTGACGGACTGATCTGAAATCATCTGAAATACAGTGGAGATGTGGGGAGTAATGGTCTGATCAGAAGAAGTAGCTCCAGGTGCAAAAGAAGTACTACTCCACTGGCTAGACAGCAAAGAAGCCACACGCTGTGAAATATGCTCGATCTGATCGTCAGCCAGTCTGAACTCTGATGGAGGTGTTCTGCTCTCTGGCTGATACACTGGTGTGGGCATCCTAGTAAACTCTGAAGGGCCAGCCTCTGTATCAGGAATGAACTGTGTATCTGGTGATGCTGCCCTGAAGTCATGTACAGGAGAAGATGGACCTTCTTCTTCTACTCTGCCTTCAGTTCTGTCTTCAGCTCTTTCCTCAGCTCTCTCCTCAGCTCTTTCTTCAGAGCCCTTGATCCAACCACCAACAGTCTTTGTAATTCCCATTCGGTGCAGGCTGTGTTGGTTGAAAGTGTCCACATGTGAGAGCTTGGTAGGTGTCTCCCCCTCACAGCTAACTCCAAACCTCCTAAAAACTCTAGTAAGGGCCATACCATAAGGCAAGTGTGCCTTGGATCTGTTCAAAGTTTCTCTCATGGCCTCTATCATAAGTGCAGGGAGGTTTAGGGGGGTCTGAGTGATGATATGAAATATGACACATACATCTCTGCCAGATAGTAAGTCATGTCTACCACTCCTAGGAAAGAATAGTTTTGTCACAATCTGATGCAGGACCCTCATCTCAATGGACAGTAGCTTTGCTTTCAATCTGTTTAAACTTCTTGAAAAAGCTTCTCCTAAGATAATTCTGATCCCTTCTTCTTTAATTGGGAGTTCCATATATGAGTATCCTTCACTAGGCAACTGAAGTATTTCTCCCAATATCCGAGAATCCAAGCATATGTCAATCCCTTTGACAGTTGAAGTCACTGACCCGTTTCCATAATTTAGGTTCTGGTAGAACTCTCTGACTAGATCAACATAGGTGACTTCCTTAAGAGAGCAATAAAGTTTCCATCCTTGATTTTTGATCTTGGTAGCAAAAGTAAAGCCTTCTTTCTCAAAGAACCGAAAATCTATATTTTTTCCGGTTTCTACTTTTCTATCAGAAAGAGGATTTACACTGGGGCTTATTGAGGATTGAGAGGGACCTTGAGCAGGTACTGAAACTGGAGTGGAAACACTAGAAAACTGAGCATGCCTTTTCTTTCGGACAATTTCCTCAGGCTCTCGGATTGATTTCCTTCTTTGGGGAAGTTTCATCTTTGGAGCCATATCCAATAAAGTAGCAGACAAGGAGACTTGAATTCAGTGGAGGAGGGATCACAAGAGAATAAAGAAGAATTTTGGTGGAGAAAAGAAGTGAATTTTGAATGAACGGTGAAGTTCTAGGGCACGTTCCACCCGCGCCAATCACTGCGAGAAAGCACAGAAAAATCTTTTTCAAGGAGGCAATTTTTGGTGGAGAGGAGGAGGGAGAATTGCCTCAGAATTGATCCTTGGATTTGGAACAAGAAGAGTTGGAGAGGACGGCTTTCGGAAGAAAGATGATGGGAAGATGAGTCGTCTCACGAACAGGGTTTCCCGTTTAAAAACAATGAACCCGATGGAAGTTGGTGGGATTTACAAGTTTGTCATTGAGTCGACTCATGGGGGTCGACTCATGAAGTTCAGAAATTCAGGAAAAATGCAAATAAATTCCAAAAAAATTCAAAATTTTGGGAGTAGGAATTTTGCTCAAAGATAAGTTTTTAGAGTAATAAATCTGAGCTTTTGGGACCAGGATAGATGTTGAAAATTGAGCTCTAAGAGTTTTTGACATCTATTCTTTGGAAATTGAGAAATTTCAGATAAATGAATCTAGAACTCCTAGATTTCTCCTAATTTCACAGAATCTATCCTCACTAAGGGCCTTTGTAAAGATATCGGCTAATTGATTTTCAGTGCTAACATATTCAAGAATTATATTTTTGTTTTGAACATGTTCTCTTATGAAATGATGTCTTATTTCAATATGTTTAGATCTTGAGTGTTGTATTGGATTTTTAGATAGATTTATGGCACTTGTATTATCACATTTTATTGGTGTTTCATTAAGTTTGATTCCAAAATCTTCGAGTTGTTGCTTAATCCACAAGATTTGAGTACAACAACTTCTGGCTGCAATGTATTCGGCCTCAGCCGTAGACAGTGCCACCGAATTTTGTTTCTTGCTAAACCATGAGATTAGATTTACTCCAAGAAATTGGCAAGTTTCACTTGTGCTTTTTCTATCTAATTTACATCTAGCAAAATCAGCATCAGAATATCCTAACAAATTAATTTGTGAGTCCTTAGAGTACCATAACCCTATAGTTTGTGTACCATTTAAGTATCTAAGGATTCTTTTAACAGCATTCAAATGAGATTCCTTAGGATTAGATTGATATCTTGCACATAAGCAAACACTAAACATGATATCAGGCCTACTTGCAGTTAAATACAATAATGAGCCAATTATACCTCTGTAGTATTTTAAGTCTACGCTTTTACCTTCATCATCCTTGTCAAGCTTACTTGAGGGACTCATTGGTGTGCCAATTGGTTTGCAGTTCTCCATTCCAAATCTTTTGAGTAGTTCCTTGGTGTACTTGCTTTGGGTGATGGAGATTCCCTCTTTTGATTGTTTGATTTGGAGTCCGAGAAAGAAGGTGAGTTCTCCCATCATGCTCATCTCGAACTCTCCCTGCATAAGCTTAGCAAAGTCTTGACAAAGGGATTCATTAGTAGACCCAAAAATTATGTCATCAACGTAAATTTGTATAATTAGCATATCATTTTGGTTTCTTTTAATAAATAGGGTTGTATCTACATTGCCTCTTGAGAAATATTATTTAGTAGAAATTTGCTTAGCCTTTCATACCATGCTCTAGGTGCTTGTTTTAGACCATATAAAGCTTTATTTAATCTAAAGACATGATTGGGAAAAGCATGATTTTCAAATCCAGGGGGTTGTTCTACATATACTTCTTCAGAAATATATCCATTTAAAAATGTACTTTTAACATCCATTTGAAATAGTTTGAATTTCATAAAGCAAGCATAAGCAAGTAGAAGTCTAATGGCTTCTAATCTAGCAACAGGTGCAAAGGTTTCATCAAAATCAATTCCTTCTTCTTGATTATATCCCTTAGCAACCAGTCTTGCTTTATTTCTAATTACATTTCCATGCTCATCTAATTTGTTTCTAAAGACCCATTTTGTTCCAATTATTGAATAATCTTTAGGTCTTGATACTAAGGTCCAAACATTATTTCTTTCAAATTGATTAAGTTCCTCTTGCATAGCATTAATCCAGTTATGATCATTTTCAGCCTCTTCAAAAGTTTTATGTTCAAGTTGAGATACAAAAGCACAATGATTAACTATATCTCTAAGTGAAGAACGGGTTTTTACCCCATGCATAGGGTCACCAATAATTAACTCCTTAGGGTGGTTGTGAACATACCTCCATTCCTTGGGTAGGTCATTTGTACCTTGAGGTTGTTCTTGAATTTTTCACCTCTTTCATTTTGTTTGTCTTCTTGATCCTTGTCTTCTGGAGTTGCTGAATCTTTCAGAGTGATCTCCTTCATACCTTCTATTAGTGGATCTGCATCATCAACACCCTCATTCTTCCTTGAAGGAAGATCGTTAGATTCATCAAAGACAACATGTATGGACTCCTCAACTACTAAAGTTCTTTTGTTGAACACTCTAAATGCTTTACTAGTGGAGGAGTAACCTAGAAGGATTGCTTCATCTGATTTTGCATCAAATTACCAAGTTTTTCTTTGTCATTATTTAATACAAAACATCGGCAACCAAAAATATGAAAATATGCAATATTTGATTTTCTTCCTTTCCAAAGTTCATAGGGGGTTTTCTTTAAAAATTGTCTAATTAAAGCACGATTTAAAATGTAACATGTTGTGTTAATTGCTTCCGCCCAAAAATATCTTGGAAGGTTGCTTTCACAAAGCATGGTACGGGCCATTTCTTCTAAGGTTCTGTTTTTCCTTTCAACTACCCCATTTTGTTGGGGTGTCCTAGGAGCAGAGAAGTTATGGCCAATTCCATTTTCATCACAAAAATTTTCAAAGTCATGATTTTCAAATTCTGTTCCATGATCACTTCTAATATTTTGAATTGAAAACCCTTTTTCATTAGTGACTTTTCGATGAAATTTAGTGAAAATTTGAAAAGTTTCATTTTTGTGAGCTAAAAAGAAAACCCAAGTAAAACAGAGTAATCATCAATTATTACAAATCCATATCATTTTCTCCTAGACTAGTGGTTCTAGTTGGTCCAAATAAATCCATATGTAAGAGCTCTAAAGGTCTAGAAGTTGAAATAGTATTTTTGGATTTAAATGAAACTCTAGTTTGTTTGCCTAATTGGCATGCATCACAAATTCTATCCTTTTCAAAATTCAGTTTTGGCAAACCGAGAACTAAATCCTTTTTAATTAATTTTGAAAGAGAATGCATGCTAATATGTGCAAGTCTACGATGCCACAGCCAACTAGTCTCATTTATTTTAGCACTTAAGGAAACTAGGCATTGCATGTCTAATTTAGTTAAATCATTCAAGTCTACCATATAAACATTGCCATGCCTATGTCCTATAAATTTAATGCCATCGTTAATAGGACTTGTCACAATGCAAACAGATGATTCAAAACTTACTTTATACCCTTTATCACAGAATTGACTAATGCTAAGTAAGTTATGCTTTAAACCTTTAACTAGTAAAACATTCTCAATGTATTTGGAGGGATGATACCAATGTTACCTATCCCGATGATCTTTCCTTTGCCATTATCTCCAAAGGTGACCATCCCTCCATCCTTAGCATCAAGCGTGATGAATTGTGATTCATCACCAGTCATGTGTCTCGAGCATCCGCTGTCAAGATACCATTTCCTGTTTCCTTCTTGGGATGCTAGACACACCTGCAAGCACAGATCAAGTTTCTGTCTTAGGTACCCAAGCTTTCTTGGGTCCTTTCAGGTTAGTCAGAATGGTTCCTTTTGGAACCCATATTTTCTTTGTGTTTGCATATTTGTTAATAAGACATGTGTATGATTTATGTCCTATTCTTCCACATTTAAAATAAGTAATATTTGTAGACTTTTTGCTTGAATAATTTGCATAAATATCCTTCAGAAATTTTTATTTCTTTAGGGATTTATAACCAAGTCCAGCCTTATCATATATAGCTTTCTGATTATCAAGGATCATATTTAGCTTGTTTGAACTTAAGGTGAACTTATCTACTATAGATTTCAGCTTGTTCATTTCATCCTTTAAGTTTTGATTTTCTTGAATCAAGGTGAATTTTTCAATTGAAAGATTTTTAGCTTGTTTCACTAAGGACTGATTTTCCAATTTCAGCTCTTTGTTTTTCTTCTCTAGTTTCTTTAATTCATCAATTGAATCATAGAATGCTTCATGCAATTCTTCAAAAGTAAATTCACTAGTGGATTCAGAAGTTACCTCATTTTCATGTGCCATCAGGCACAGATTGGCTTGTTCTGTTGAGGTTTCCTCGTCGGAGCTTGAGTCATCACTCGCACTCCAGGTCGCCATCATTGCCTTCTTTTGAACTTCTTTGGACCTTTCTTCAATTGTGGACATTCGAATCTGAAATGTCCTGGCTTCTTGCACTCGTAGCATATAGGGGGTTGATCTTTCTCCTTTTCTTTGCTTTGATCCCTTTTGTGAATTTCTTTCTCATCCCCTGTTTCCTTTTTCTTAGAAACTTCTTAAATTTTCGGGTGATGAGAGCCATCTCTTCATCCTGATCTTCATCTTCAGAGTCATCCGTTTCATAATCAGGTGAAGTTGTGGATTTGAGGGCAATGGTTCTTTTCATTTTGACTTCATCCTCTTGATGTTGCATCATGCTAAGTTCATGAGTCATCAAGGATCCAAGAAGCTCTTCTAGAGGTAGAGTGTTCAAGTCCTTTGCTTCTTGGATGGCAGTCACCTTGGCTTCCCAAGTTCTTGGCAGTGACCTGAGAATCTTCCTTACAAGTTCACTGTTAGTATAAGATTTGCCAAGACTCTTTAAACCATTGATTATATCAGTAAAACGAGTAAACATATCAGTTATGGACTCATCATGCTCTATTTTGAACAATTCATATTTATGTATAAGCATGTTTATTTTAGACTCTTTTACTTGATTTGTTCCCTCATGGGTGACTTCTAACCTATTCCATATTTCTTTAGCAGATGCACAAGTAGAAATGCGATTAAATTCACTAGCATCTAGTGCACAATAAAGAACATTCATGGCTTTGGCATTTAATTGTGCCAATTTCTTGTCAACCTCATCCCATTCTTTCTCGGGTTTGGTTGACTCCTCACCATCTATAATCTTGGTGGGTGTGTGAGGACCATTCACTATGATACTCCACATATCATAGTCGAGTGCTTGTATGAAAATCTTCATCCGAGCTTTCCAATAGGTGTAATTAGACCCATTGAAAAGTGGAGGTCGGTTTGTTGATTGCCCCTCGGCTAGAGAAGTTCCAACATGGGTTGCCATAGATCTTTGGCTCTTTGATTGTTAGATCAAAGAAGGGCTAGAGCACCGGCTCTGATACCACTTGTTGCCCAGCTATGCAACCCAAGAGGGGGGGGTGAATTGGGTTTCTAAAAATTTTAAGCCCAACAGATAACTTATGAAGAACAAAATAATGGCTTTAAATCAATATTAATTACCTAAAGAAGTATTGCAAGGATATAATAAAGAAATAAGATAAAGCGATAAAGCACACCACAAACACAAGGATTTATAGTGGTTCGGTGCTAACCTTGCACCTACATCCACTCCCCAAGATCCCACTTGGAAATTTTAATCCACTATCCTTTGTATTCAACCCGAATACAAAACGTCGGAAACTCCGACACTAGCTATCCCAAGCTAGAATACAAGACGTCGGAAGCTCCGACACTAGCTATCCCAAGCTAGATCACTTGTTTCCCGGGTACAAGTAAACCCAAAATACTCCGATTTCAGGTTCGGATCAACCTTTCCTTGTTTTAGAAATCCTCCAAACACAAGAACAAAAACTCACAAAGAGTTAGAAAATTTAGAGCACAGATTAATACAATAATAGCTCCTTAAATGAGCAAATATAACAATAAAAGCTTTACTCAAATGAAGAACCCCTTTTTCAGATTTTCTCAAAGTGGATGAACGCTTGAATGCTTGAGAAGAGGTTGATTGTTGATTGAAGATCTCTTGAAAGCTTTGAACAATCTCTAGATCAAGGTTGAAACAATAGGCGTGAAGAATTCTCTCCTTGAAAGATCTTGCTTTTCTCTTTCACACTCTCTCTGGTATATTGTGGATCCTCTCTCTTTTTCTTTTGGATTTTTCATTGATCTCAGGCTTTTTCTTGCAAATTTTGGATCCTTTCTTCTATTCTTCTCTCTTTCTCTTTTTCTCTTCTTTTTCGTCTCTTTTGATTTCACGTTTGATCCGCTATTTAATCTGCAATTTCTTTCACCATTTAAAGCATTTTGTAGCATTAGAAGCAAGAGAAAATAATTTAGGTAGATAAAGAGCCGTTAGAGAATTTTTAGGAAGCATAAATGGCAATTAAAACGGGCAAAAAAATAGCCGTTGCTGACAATTCCCGTCGCAGGGGTCGACTCATGAGTCGACTCATGCTTCAGGGGTCGACTCATGAGTCGACCTCTGTTGCAAAAACCAGAGAATACGTTTCTGGAAATTCTTGGCTCAAATTAGCAGGGGTCGACTCATGAGTCGACTCATGCCTTGTGGGTCGACTCATGAGTCGACTCACAGGTCGTGCCAAGCCAAAAAACTAGCGTGCCAAGGAGAATTTTTGCGTGCCAATCAGCTCACAGTGCCATGAGTTGACTCATTAGTCGACTCATGCACTTCAAACCTTCATAACTTCAAAAATATAAGTCCAAACACAATGAAATTTTCACCAATAGATTTCAAATCATTTGTTCTACCAAATGGTACTATCAAATCAGGATTTTAATGAAATTACGATTTTGCCCTTGAAGTGCATAAGGACTTTTTCATTTTAAAATTATTTGTATCCCTTCAAACTGCTTTGTGATCATCAAAATCAATCTAGGAGCAACAGATGAGCCACCAGTTTGTGGCTCATTTTGTTAGCAGCCGGCGTCCCCGGAAGGGTTCGGAGTCCCTCATCAACATCAAGCAGAGAGAGGGGGAGTCCATTCGAGCCTACATCAACCATTTCAATGTCACAGCGTTGGAGGTCCGAAACTTGGACCAATCGATAGCGATGGCCGCCTTGAAAGGCGGCCTTCAGAAGAACGACCTTTTATTCTCCCTGAAAAAGAAGTACCCCAGAGATTTTGCTGACCTGTTGGCTCGGGCAGAAGGGTACGCCCAAGCAGAAGAAGCCTTCAAAATGAAGGATGAGGAGACCGCGAGAGAGCGGCAGGCGGGAGACTCGAGCAAGCCCGCAGTCGAAAAAGGGCCGAGAGAAGCTCGGCCACGTTCCCGAACTCCTCCCAGGCACAAGCGCATCCAGACTCCTCCCCGAGCATGCAAGCAGGGAAGCCTGGAGCATCGGGCTCAGCGGGGCTTTCCCCCAGGAAGATTCCGCAGCTATGCCCCCCTCAACGCATCGAAAACCCAGGTGCTGATGGAGGTCAGAGAGCAGCTCCCAAGGCCAGAGAGGATGCGCACGCACCCCAAAAAGTGCAATCTTAATAAGTTCTGTCTCTACCATCATGACCACGGCCACGACACAGAAGAATGCATCCAGCTCCAAGATGAGATCGAGGAGCTCATCCGATGAGGTCGACTCGATAGGTTCATTCGGCGCCGGCCTGAGGGTAGAGAAGATTGGCCAAGGGCCCTGCCGCAGCCTGAGCCGCCAAGGAGGGAAGAGCAGCCCAGAGATCGGCCTCCAGTTGGGATCATCAACTCTATCTCTGGAGGACCTTGACGGGAAGCAGACCTTCCACAGCCCTAGGGTTTGAAAACTTGTAAATGTATTGCGAACGATCCCGCTTTGAATCAAGATTTCTTTCAGACTTGCACATCTTTCCCTTTTTGGCATAGACTTGTGACGACAGGGGACGACCCCATCGGACAACAAAAACAAACCCCAATGTGGGCAAGGTTGAAGGTCCGATTATTTGTAGATCGGATGGGGGGAGAGGCCATACAGCGCCCATATGCGCCCCCACAACCATGTTAGGGACAGGAGGAGAACCTCACCCTAACATGAGCAAGGTTGAAGACCCGGTTATTTGTAGATCGAATGGGAGGAGAGGCCATACAGTGCCCATATGCGCCCCCACAGCCATGTTAGGGACAGGAGGAGAACCTCGCCCTAACATGAGCAAAGTCGAAGGCCCAGTTATTTGTAGACCGGATGGGGGGAGAGGCCATACAGTGCCCATATGTGCCCCCACAGCCATATTAGGGACAGGAGGAGAACCTCGCCCTAACATGAGCAAGGTCGAAGGCCTAGTTATTTGTAGACCGAATGGGGGAGAGGCCATACAGCACCCATATGCACCCCCACAGCCATGTTAGGGACAGGAGGAGAACCTCGCCCTAACATGAGCAAGGTCGAAGGTCCGGTTGTTTGTAGATCGGATGGAGAGAGAGGCCATACAGTGCCCATATGTGTCCCCACAGCCCCGTTAGGAACAGAAGGAGAACCTCATCCTAACCTGAGCTGAAACTGATCACATCAGAAATAGGAAAAGAACTTCATCTCGACACCAATTGAGGTCTGACCATTCGAGACCTGGCAAGAAAGAAGAAAACCTTCTCGACGACCCTTCTACGCTACCGCGACTCCATAAAAAGCTGGAGAGAACCCTTGCCTAAAAAAAAAAAAAAAACAGAAAGAGAAGAAGGAGGGAAATGTGAAGGAACAGTGGTGGGCTACCCCAACGAAAATGGAGGCCGAACTACACTAAAAGCACAAAGGACCTCGTCTCTGTGAAGAGGGAGGAAGAGAAAGTAAGATCTACAGTCACAAACAAAAGGCAAATCGATGCGACGATGGCTAGGAACCTCCAAGCGACGTCGACGTCAAACCAATCAAAAGTACAAGAAACTCAATAATGGCGACCTAATACAAAGATGAACAAAGAACCTTTGAACAACATCGACATCGCATGGGATAAAAATGAAAGAAGTCTAGCGCACGACAATTCAACACATGAGTAAAAGAGGTAACGAAAAATTCTCTTTTCATGTCATTAATTAAGTATACATTACAGAGCCCTTGAGGCTAAAGAAGAAAGATGACAAGAAAAGCAAGCTGATGCGGCAATGACCAAGAACCTCCAGACGATATCGGCATCAAAAAGAAAAAGAAAAGCAACAACGCCAACAAATAAACAAGCGGCAAAAGAAGACACATAGAAGGACGAAAGACAAAAAGAGCCCTAAGGGGGCTCGGCTTCTCCTGACTTCGAACTTTCGGCTTCGACCCTCATCAGGGAGTGCCTTAAGCTTTTGACTTCTTCTTCCAATTCCTTCTCTCTCATTAGCATCTCTATATATCTCCGATGAAGTCACTGGCTTTCGTTCTCCACCTCTCAATGCCTCTTTCTCAGGACCTCAGATTCTGCCTCCGCATCTTTGACTGCCCGCTGCTCGTACACCAGCTGGATCTTCAATTACTGCAGTTCGGCCTTCCCCTCCCCAAGGGCGACAGATAGTTCTTCTACGATTCTTCTCAGGGATTGGAGTTCGTCGGAATTCCGAACAGAAGCAAACTGAGCCCCTTCAGCTAGCTGCCTTTAAAGGCAGGCAACCTCATCGGTCGCCATCCTGAGCTTCCCCCTGTATTCGTCCACCTGCCTACACCAACCGGTCCGGTACGCGTCATAGCTCACCTCGGCATCCTGGAGCTGTTGCTGAAGGTCGGAGAACTTCTTCGACCATTCTCAGTCACAGTCGGCCCGAGTCAGAAGCCAGAACGAGCTTCCTTCCAACTGGCTAATCCTCTCCTGTGCAGCTGACAGCTCCACTCTGAGAGAACTGATCTTGGCAGCTTGAGCCCAAGATCGATCGCTGGCACGCTTCTTGTGTTCCTCGAGCTCCTTCTCGAAGTTCACTTTCCTCTGGCTGTACTCCATGATCCCCTTCACGTGGAGGTTTCGAAAGTGGGTGGCCTCCGCGGTGGCTTCAGAGTGGCTCTCCCTCAACCTGCGAAGCTCGCCATCCATCTCCTTTGACCTTTTTGTTAAATGATGAACTTCTTCTTCAGACATTGGATCGTGGACTTCAGCGGAATCCCCTGTGGTAGGGGAAGCACTTCGGCAGGACACTGCCATCAGGAGACAAAAGCGTCAAGGCGCATCTCATTGCATAAAGCAAAACAAAAAAAAAGGGGGGAGCAGAGTGGAGAAGCCCTCCAAAAGGAGAAACCCAATTTTATTGATTGAATATTTCATAAAGACAAGAGGAAAAAGAAAACTCGCAATAAAAGAAAGATACAAAGTCGGAGGTCTCAGACCTCTGAAATAGGAGTTGGGGAGCTCGGTGTCCCCGGAAGGGGGCTACAGTGACAGTAGCAGTGGGAGAGGGACCGGCTTCATCTTCAGACGCCTCGCCCAAGAAGCTGAGGTCGAGCTCGAAAAATTTCTTGACCACCTTCTCTTGACAGAGCTCGAATCCTTTGATGAATGCTTCTTGGCCGAACTTGATGTTCAGGTCCCTCATCTCCGCAGAGGCCTTGAACTCCTCCACCGCTAGAACCCTGACCTCCGAGACCAGGATCAGGATCTGCTCTGCCAAATTTGCGACCTCAGCCTCTGCCTTCCTCACCGTCTCCTCTGAGGTCTGCTTTTCTCTCTCCCGGGCCTGCTTTTCTTTCTCCAGGCCTCTTGGAGGGTGACTACCTCGGCTGTCTTTTCTTTGAGGTGAGCAACTTCGGTCCGATGACTCTCCTCCGCCTAGATGGCGTCCCTCCTCATCTGATTCATCGTCTCGATATTGGCAAGGAGCTGGTGCCCGATCTGCAAGGGCGGCTAGGAGATCAGAATGGAGGTCGAGAAGCTAATTAAATGAAGGTGCGAAGGGAAGGAGGAAAGTGAATTTGTTTACCTCGAGAAAGGACCCTAGGGAGTCCCAAACCCGCTGTTCGGGATCGACACGATCAATCCTCTGGACGACTTCGGGCAGGATGCAGCCATCGATCAGTCGCTTTATCAGATCCCTATCATTAAAGGGATTCTCCTCCGACTCTCTTTCAGAACCAAGGGACTCTTCGATGGTGGCTCGACGGCTACTCACCCTACGGGCCACCGACTTCCTTTCCTCCCCCTCTCAACCCCTGGCACCTCCTCGAAGTGAACCCCCGAAGCGGAAACCTCACCGGGGGAACTCCTTGAAGTGGCCCGGGGAGCCGGAGGTTCGACGTCTGAAGGAACGTCAACCGCGAGGGCCGCTTGGGCAGGCATGGCCGAGCTCATCTCCTCCGTTCTGGCTTTCTTTATCTATTCGAAGGTTGCGATGCCTTTTCTTTTGTGGGCCTTGAGACTCCTGGCGAGCATCCGTGCTGTTTGACGTCCATTTCTAAAAAAAAAAAAAAGAAGATCAGTGATGGGGTGAAAAAGGAAGAAGTGACATGTAAAAAAAAAAAAAAAAAAAGAAAAAAAAAGAAGAGCAGGAGAAAAGAAGAGAAAAGAAAAGATGGGATACTCGCAGGATCCAAGGGACTCAAGCCGATGTTGAACAAAAACTGCTCCTTCAGAAGGTTGGGAAGGGAAAGAGCCGAATAACCAAGAAGCCTCCAGGTGGCCTGAAGGTCATCCTCCCCCAGGCTAGGAGCCCGACGGACAGAGTCCCTCAGGGAGCCCCAAGGGGGCAATCCCAGCCTCAAGGTCGGGCAGTGGACAAAAAGGTACTTCCCCTTCCAGTTATGGATTAAAGAGGGAGCACCTTTCAGCAACTCCTTCTTGCCAAACTGGGAGGAGAAATACCACCAGTCCTTTGTCGAGGGGTGACGCTTGAAGGTGTAAAAATGTCTAAACAAAGAAAGAGATGGCTGAACTTCGACTACATGGCAAAGGAAGAGGAACCCTATCAAAAACCTAAAGAAATTCGGCGCAACTGAAGCTAAGAAAATATCTAAAAAATGAAAAAGGGCGATGATGAAGGGCGAAAGCGGAAGCCGGAGCCCGGCATGGAAGGCCTCCTGATACAGGCAGAAACGGCCAGGTGGGGGGGTGCTAGCTCGGTCGGTGGGATCAGGAAGCTCCAGATCATACTTCGGAGGAACTCCATACTGAACCCTTATCAGTAAAAGTTCATCCAGAGTCAGAGAACAGGGAATGGCATCCAGCACAAAAATCGAGCGAGGCTCAGCCCTAGATGTTGGTTCGTCTACAGTGTGGGGGTTCTCGGGGGCTGAGGCAGATGAACTCCTGGAACCACTAGAGGCGGAGGTGCCGGAAGATATTTCAAACAAAGGTCCTAAAAATCCTAGAGAATCAGGCGGGACAAGAGGCAACAGGTCTGCGGGGGACCAAACCAGAGGAATACGGCAGAAGAAAAATGGAGGAGAAAGGGCACCTAGATGGCAAGAAGAGAAACGAAAGTTTCGGGACTAATCTAGATCGCTTCGAAGGATGTAGAGGGGCGAGGACAGGGAGGACTCGAAGAACGCTTAGGGCCAAGGTAGACGCCAAAGAGGGTCAGAGCTCTCGGAGAGAAGGCAGACACCGACAGAACTCTCAAGCGGAATGAGACTCCTGAAGGCGGAAAGGTGGGTTTAAATAGACCCTGGGATCCAGCGCTATAATGATCGTGAATCTCCCTAGGCCGACCCACGCTCGCCACGTGTCCTACTCGCCACCGCAGGCGGCTAAAAGTGGCTGACAGCTGACAGAGCCATTACTGCACGTACCTAGGCCAACGCTCCAGCGAAAATTTTAAAAGGTCCCTTCGGATCACCACGATTTGAAAATACACCAGCATGCGCGCATTAAATGCCAGAATATTTGAGGGCAATCATGCACAGGATTTAAGGGGACAACTTTGGCTATAAAAATTTTTCTTTACTTCCTTCATTCGAAGCTCGAACTCGAAAGTAGGGGGACTGGTGTTGGGTATAAAATACCCCCAGCTGAAGTTCGTGACAGGAGTGGCCCTCTGGGATTCTACCGACTTCCGACCTCCGACGACATCTTTCCGAACCTCTCTGACGGCCGAGCCTCCGCAACACTCTCGAGTTTTGCCGACGGATAAGCACCCACCAGCGTCGACTGGATTCTTCACGACGGATGGACTCCACCCAAGTTTCCACAATGATCGACCACCTTCTAGACTTCATCCAGACTCCTACGGGAGCCGGACTTCGTCCCCGACTCTGGCTGCAGGAAGACTTCGCTCGGACTCCTATGGGAGTCGGACTTCGCCCCCAATCTCAATTGCAGGTAGACTTCATCCAGACTCCTACGGGAGCCGGACTTCATCCCCGACTCCGACTAAAGGAAGACTTCGTCCGGACTCCCACGGGAGCCGGACTTCGCCCCCGACTTCAATTGCAGGTAGACTTCGCCCGGACTCCTACGGGAGCCAGACTTCGCCCCCGACTTCAATTGCAGGTAGACTTCATTCGGGCTCCTACGGGAACCAGACTTTGCCCCCGACTTCAATTGCAGGTAGACTTCATCCGGACTCCCATGGGAGCCGGACTTCGCCCCCGACTCCGGCTGCAGGAAGACTTCGTCCAGACTCCTACGTGAGCCGGACTTCGTCCCCAACTCTGGCTATAGGAGGACTTCATCTTGACTCCTACGGGTGCCAGACTTCGTCCCCGACTTCGACTACAGGAAGACTTCGTCCAGACTCCTACGGGAGCCAGACTCCGAGCTCCTACTGCAAGCGACTCACTCCGAGTTTCTGCTGCAAACGATCTACTTCAAATTTCTACCACGAGCGGTCCGTGTCGGATTCCCACCGTAAGCCTTCACCCGAGCTTCCATTATGGATGAATTCCTTTCGGATTTCTGTTGCAGACAGGCCTTGGCCGAGACTCCTCGACAAATGATCCCCATCCGGGCTTCTACGGAGATCGGACTCCGACCGAACTTCTATAAGCGGGCAAATATCGTGCTCATGGAATCCAGTAGCTGGACCCCTTCGGCGGACGAACCTCTCCAGCACCATCCGATATCCACCACCGGTCGGCCCTCTGCCAAAGTCTGCGCGAAACTGGGCTACGCCTGCGGGAAGCCTCTGACCGAGCTCTTACGGCAAGTGGTCCTCGCCTGCCGCCTTAACACCCAAGGCACCCAACAGGATTTGCAGCATCCGAGCTCCTCTCAGATGGGTAGCTAGCCACCTCTCTCCGCCAGACACCCCAACCGAACTTCGGCCGACAGGCCTGGACCCCCTGGCAGGCCGTAGTAACGGCCACGACTCTGCTCCACTTCCTGCGATGGATTCTGTGCGGCTCCATCACTCCCTGGCAGACCACAATAATGGCCATGATTCTGCTCCACTTCCTACGATGGATACCGCACGGTTCCTCCACCCTCTGGCAAGTCGCGACAACGGATGTCGCTCCACTCCCCGCAACAGACTCCACGTGGCATGTCCCAGTGATGGCCACGATTCCACTCCACTACTCTTCACAACAAACTCCTGACCCCGAGCAGTCCACTGCCAGACGATTACAAACATCGCTATCAGTCTGTTGCTCCCTTCGCCTATAAAAGGGAGACCCCAGATACGTTATTATCTAAGCTCTACTTTCTATCCCAAAACTCTGCTAAAATTTTTGTTCGAGCACTCCATTCTTGTTGAGGCAGAGAACTGACTTGAGCATCGGAGGGTCTTGCCGGAGCCACCCCAACTCCGGTTTAGACTTCTTTTGTAGGTCCCGACGGCGACCACGAATCCCTCGACTCTAGCTTCTCCGACGCATGCGGATTTTTGCACCAACACATATAATTCATCCCCTTGACCAAAATACTCATAGGACACCTCAGAGTTCAACTGTCAACTCTGATCAGGTTGTCCACATTGTATTTCAAAATATCAAATCCATCTGATGGATTACCCTGGCCAAGATTTTGCTAAATTGAAATACAGCGACTCATTCATCTCCAACTCTTGGAGTGGTCAATCCCATCTTGATCACACTCTGACTTCATAAGTACTTGACTATGTCCAGAAGCCTTTCATCATTGAATTAAAAATTTAGTTAGTCCAGTACCAAAGCACAGTGAGTTGCTTGCAAGTCACTGAGGCGATCTCAGGTCTCAGGGACACTTATACCTATATCCCATCAGAGACATTCTTGACAGCAGAATGCTCTGGAATTGGTCACGTTCAATGATGATGTATCCTTGTATCTCACCTGTATGCCATACCAGTGTCTCCACACTCCTTGGTTAAGAGGACAACCAACCCATATGGCCTACAGCGATCTATGCTCGATAGAAGCAGTCGTCCTTATTAACAGTCTATCATTTGGTCATAAACAGTTTTAAGGACTAATCGATAAATCCTCTCTTTATAGAACATAAATAGTCCTAAAGATTTTATTATAACAACAGAGTTCATTAGAAGATGAAAACTTATGATGAAAATGCCAAAAAATATTTTATTTATTAACAAATCAATTACAATACAAGGTTGCTCAACCGTCAACAGGATGACGATTGGCTTTCGGGACATATTTTCCAACATGGCCTAGCCCCATCCCCATCGACCCCGACCTGCACCGCCAGCGGGGCCCGACCCCATCCCCACAGGCCCCGACCTCATCCCTGCCGGCTCGGCCCCATCCCCCCTAGCCCCACAGTGGCCCGAGAAAACACCAAAAAAAAAAAAAAAAAACTTAATGGTGGTGGACGTAGGCACCGTCGGCTCGACCCGACCCGACCTCATCCCCACCGGCTCGGCCTAGCCCCATCCCCACTGGCCCCAGCCCTGTCCCCACCGGCCCGACCCCATCCCCATCGACCCGGCCCCATCCCCGCCGACCCCACGGTGGCCCGAGGAAACACCAAAAAAAAAGAAATATTTACCAACGGTGGATGCAGGCGCTGCCAGCCCAGCTCGACCCAACCCCATCCCCATCAGCCCCATCCTCGACCCCATCCCCACTGGCCCCCTGGTGGCCCAAGAAAACACCAAAAAAAAAAATTTACCAACGGCAGACACAAGCGTCGCTGGCCTGGCCTGATCCAACCCGACCCCATCCCTGCCGGCTCCGACCAATCCCCGCCAGTCCGGCCCGACCCCATCCCCTTCGGCGTCTCCTCCATCTCCGACGGCCCATTGGTGGCCCAAAAAAACACCAAAAAAAAACAAACCTTACCTTACCGATGGAATGCAATGATGACGGATGGTGACGGCGATGGTGGTGGACACGGCGGCGACCGGACGGCAGATGCGGTGAGGAGAGGGGGGAGAGCAGAGAGGGGGAGGGGGGACCACTTTCGTGCGAAACCAGTGGGGAGGGGAAGAAAATGGGTTTCGAGATGGGACTTGACAAGATGCGACCTATTAGCAACGAAAATTTTTATTACTAATAATTTATTTTTATCGTTAATAATTTTATTAAAAATATTATTTATGATGAAAGATGAAATTTCGTCGCTTATAATATTATTAATGATGAAAATATTTTTGTCGCTAATAGTTTCTGCCAAAAAAAAGTATTTCCCATTAAAATATTTTTCCACCAAAAAAAATTTATTTGCGATGAAAAGCTTTGCATCATTAATTATGTTATTAGCAATGAAAAAATATTTTCATCGCTAATAATTTTTGAAAAAAGAAATTCTCTATTTTTCTAAAAAATTTGTGATGAAGATAAACATGAGCCATGTGATGCAATTTAACTCCTTGGTTGGTGGGTCTTTTATAAAATATATATATATATATATATATATATATAGCCAAGTTAGGATCAGAAAATAAACATGAGTCATGTGATGCAACTTAACTCCTTGGTTGGTGGGTCTTCCATAGAAAGTTTATATATATATATAAATATATATATATATATATATATATATATATATATAGCCAAGTTAGGATCAGATCGACAGTATTTAGACTCAGATATGATCATATCAAAATTCTGTAATAGAATTTCTAAATTAATGATTCAAGCCATTGAATGTGATCTAATATCTAAAAGCTACTTGCACACAAAAAATCATATGATTTCTAATCCTCATGTATCTACGAGTCAAAAATTGAATAGTCCAAATAAAATTAAATTAGATATATTTTTTTTATCATTTGATGCATAGGTTAGGGATCTTCAAATCATATAATATTTTTGTATATAAGTAGTTTTGAAATAGTAGATTACATCCAATGATTTAGATCATTGATATAGAATTTTCGTTATCCAATTTTGATTTAATCGGATCTAAACATGTATACATTGCTTTGAAAGGATAAACACTTTGAAATCCTAACTAGCCTCTAAAGGTTTCACGATAGGTACCTCAAGTATTCATGCGTGGTCTTTGCCTCTAAAGATCCCACCATAGGTACCTCAACGATTCATATGTTATTTTATCATGCCAGAATCACTTATATTTTAGACCATGATTGTGAAGTTATAATATAAGATGGGAAACCAACATAAACATAAAAAAAAGGTTTAGAGATATAAATTTGGTTTTATTTAGAATTGAATGAACAGTACTATTTGATATTTATATGAGAATGGATTTAGAATTGGGACCCAAATCTTTCAATAAAAAATTATTTAAACTGAATCACATTGTCTAAGTGCATATCAGGTGACTTTGTTTCAATTTACTTATCTAATCTATTATTTTTATCGTAAATATATATTATTTATGATGTAATATTTTTATCACAACTAATCCATTATTTTTAAATTTTTAAAATTTTTAAAATATTAGCAACGAAATCTTTTTTTCCATCGTTAATAGTCGAGTTTTTAAAATTTGAAAATTTTTCATTTTTTACATATTAGTGACAAAAAATACTCATCGTAAATCATCAAGGATTTTGCAATAGATAATTGAATTTTCATGAAAAATATGGGATTATTTACGACGTAACCTTTTCGTCACAACTAATCTTTTATTTTTAAATTTTTAAAATATTAGCGATGCAAAAGTTTCATCATAAAAATGATTATTAGGGATGAAAAACCTGCTTTCTGTCATCAATAATCTAATTATTTACGACGAATATATTTTCGTCGCTAATAGTCTAGTTTTTAAAAATTAAAAATTTTTTATTTTTTCACATATTAGCGATAAAAAATATTCATCATAAATTATGAAAGATTTTATGATAGAAAATAAAAATTTCATCACAAATAATCTGCTCATTTATGACGTAATCTTTTTATCACCAATAATCTGTATTTTTTAAATTTTTAGTTTTTTTAATTTTTTTATTATTAGTGGCGAAATATTTGCATCATAAAAACTTTAGTATTAACGACGTAATAGTTTTGTTTGTCACAAATATGTGATTATTTACGATGAAAATTGTTTCATCGTTAATAGTTGAGTTTTAGAATTTTGAATTTTTTTTTTACTTTTTCACATATTAGCGATGAAAAATATTCATTGTAAATGATGAGTATTTTATGATAAAAAATATATTTTTCATCAGAAATATTTTGTTATCTATGACGTAATATTTTCATCATAAATAATCTTTAATTTTTAAATTTTTAAAATTTTTTAATTTTTTTAAAATATTACTGATGAAACTTTCATCGTTAATAATTTTTATTTGTGACAAAAATGTGAGTTTTATCACAAATAATTTGATTATTTATGATGAAAAATTACATTGCAAATAATCTATAATATTCAAAATTTTAAAATTTTTTATTTTTTTTAAATATTAGTGATGAAAATTTTTAGTCATAAATAATAAATATTTATGATGAAAAATAAATTTTTATCGCAAACACTTGACTTATTTATGATGAAAATATTTTCATCGATAATATTTAAAAATTTAAAATAAGAATAATATTTTATTATTTACGATGAAAATAATCATCGTAAATAATTTTTATTTACGATGAAATTTTATTTTTTGTCATGAATATTATTTATTTATAATGAAAATAAAGTATCATCATAAATAATTTTTTATTAGCGATGGAAATATGGTAACATCGTAAATATATTTATTTACGATGAAAATTTTTTCTGTCGTCAAAAAATTTATCGTAAAAACTCTCTTTTCTTATAGTATGATAATCCTATGATCGAGAATAATTTATAAATTAATTATTAATGATACATATCTCAAATTCTTAACTGTTGAGAATATATGTCATTGTATTCATTAACTCAATAGACGGTACATAGACATAATTTAACATAAATATGTATGAAAATAAATTCAATTTTACTAATTTACAAGTCAACATTACAAAATATACTCTTAAAAAATTTTGTAAGTGTCAGCCAATCTGACTTTTAAGGCATACATCTAACAATAGTTACATCCAATTGTAGGTATGCAAACATACTCTTAGAGATACACCACCCTTAACAGAGGCAAATGGCCATGTGGACGAGTATCAACTCACACAAAGCATTACAATGATTTTAGAGAGTCATATTCCTTTTTCATAGAGAGAGCCAAATAAATTTCTAAGAAAATATTAAATTCTAAAATCTTATTAGAGCCAGATGAATTTAAAAAATCAAAAAGAAAAAGAAAAGGAAAGGCAATATTTTGTATGTTTTATAATGAACATGCTTGGTATTATCTCCATTCGCTAGCAACTCTACTATTTTTCGCAAGTGCAAAATCAGAAAAGTTTAACATTATGAAAAGTAGAGAATTAGAAACAAGAGCTAATAGTTATCAGATTGGACAAGAAATGTCAGGTTAGTTTGTTTGTAATACGAGGATGACAAGTTGTCTATGTACGGTCTCTATATGAAACTACCAAAAATTTATAATTGACTATATTCAATTTGTTTTGCTAACAGACTACATGCAATTAATTGGGGATATTTCTTCCTTTAATGTATCACATGTTCGGTTTATTTCCTGAATTAGCACTTTGATTGCACATCAATGGCTAAAGTTGCGTAGAAATACTTCTGAATAATCAAAATGTGAATGAAAACAGTCGCTACGTGCATAATTTTTTTCCTCCACTATTAGTTGGAAATATTGATTCCAATCAAAACAACCAGTTTGCCCCCAAGCTATTCCCCCCATTCTACCGGAGAGGAGGTTGCTCGGTTCAAGCAATTTCATAAAGTAGAATCTATTAGCCTGCTTGGTGTGGCCTATATACAAGTCGATCCGGACTTTGGACTGCAGAAAACAACTCTTTGAATGGAAAGGAGATTCCATTTTGGAGTGCAGCTACATATTAAAGAGATCTACAAAAAGCATCCACTTAAAACGACCACTTTTAAAAGCAAAAGTGAATTCCACCAATTATTCCTCCTCAACTGTAATCGAAAAGCCAATGTAGAATACGACTCTCAAATGCAAACGTTTGCTTTAACAACGCCAGCCTCCACTCCTGTAGGCCCCAGCAGCAAAGGCATCCTCCATAAAGCGTCACATTCCCTCGGGCTTTGCCTTCGGTGCCTTTACAATGTGATGGGAGGCATCATTCCCATCCACTTTCTTGACAGGAACAACTTTTGGACGTAGGCTACCAATCTCTAGTGCCGCATACTGAAATTGGAGGAATCCAGAAAAGAAGTCACGTCTCTTGCTCAGTACTCGAGCTGTCATCTTCAGTCCGTGAGAGGCTTTTGAAAGCACAGATGCAAAGAGCACAGCAAGTAAGCATGTGAGCTCACAGCAGCATGGAGTCATGGCCTCTTCATCTCCATTATCACATGAGGGAAGGGATAATGGGAGGACCCACACCTTTTGTCGAGATGGGAAGCTGAAGGTACATTTAGGATAGACGATCTGCGATCCATCCATGGGACTTTCTAATAAAAGAATCTCAACATTACTCTTTGCGTCGCTTACGTGATTTTTTTTTTTCTATTTATTTATTAGATTTGCATGCATATATGTGATCTCAGGTCCTTTTTTTTCCGGCTTATATTTTTTTTGAATTTTCTTTGTGCACATGTGCAATAAAAATAACGTGGAGCATACTGCCTAATCACGTTGAAGTATGTAGCATACTTAATGATGAGATAAATATTTAATGCCACTTGTTGATACAGAATTCCGCCGAAGCCGGAGAAGCTGGAGTTGAGATGACCGCGGCCGCCACCGAAACCTGCAAGAGAAGTCTAAACCGGAGTTGGAGGTGCTCTGGTAAAATCCTCCGATGCTCAAGTCAGTACTCTGCTTCAACAGAAATGGAGTGCTCGAGTGGAAATTTTAGCAGAGTTTCGAGATAGAGTTTTGAGCTTAAAGAAAAACGTATCTGGGGGTCTCTTTTTATAGACGGAGAGCGTAACTGATTGATAGCAACGTCTGTAACCACCTGGTAGTGGGCCGTTCAGAGCCACACGGAGTTTCTTACGGAGAGTAGTGGCGTCAGGGGCCGTTCAGGGCCCCGTGGAGTTTGTTACGGAGAGTGGAGTGGTGTCCGTTGTCGCGACTTGCCAGAGAGTGGTGGAGCCACGCGGAATCCGTTGCAGAGAGTGGAGTAGAGTAGTGGCCATTGTCGTAACTTGTCAGAGAGTTCAGATCTGTCGGTTGAAGCTCGGCTGGGATGTCTGATGGAGCGGAATGGCTCTCTATCTCATCGATCTAGGAGAAGCTCGGATGTTTTCGAGGTTGTGACGGGTCTACTGTTGTTGGGTGCCTGGAGCACTGATGCTGCAGGCGGGAACCATCTGCTATAGAAGCTCGGACGGGGACTTTCTGTTGGAGAAGTTCGGTTTCATGAAGAATCTGACAGATGGTCGGTCGGCGGTAGACTTCGGATGGCGTTGGGGAGGTTCGTCCGCTGGAGGAGTCTGGAGATCCTGTGGAAGTCTAGATGGCATTGTTGAAGTCCGGCTGACGCTATTAAAGGTTGATGGCTGAGGAGGTTCGGCAGACACCGGAGGCGATCGGCCGTTGTAGAAATCCAGCTACTGGAGCTCGTCTGTTGTAGAAGCTCATCTAGAATCCATCCGCTATGGAAGTTCGGACGGAGTCCGGTTCTTGCAGAAGGCTAAAAGGAGGCCGCTTATTGTAGAAGCTCGATCGAAGATCAGTTGTCATGGAAGCTCGGAGTAGTGACCTGGCCGGTAGAGCCTGTCCCATTGTAGAAGCTCGTCTGGGATCCGGAGTAGATATTCGAAGTAGACCGCCTGCAGTAGGAGTTCGGAGTAGACTGCTTGCTGTAGAAGTTTGGCTCTCGCAGGAACTCGGGTGGAATCCGAAAGGCGGTTGACCATCGTAGAAACTTGGATGGAGTCTGGTTACTATAGAAATCTCATTGTCAGAGAAGCTCGGATATTGACAAAGTCTGAAAGAAGTTCGGAGTAAGGTCGTCCGTGGCCAGAAGAAGTCTGGAAGGGATTCGAAGAATAGTTGATCACTGTAGAAGATCGGCTGATAGTGAAGCCCAGAGAGCCTTTGGAGCAGCCCGGTAGATGAATGGAGAAGCTCATTGTCGGAGAAGTCCGGATGGTCGAGGGATCACACAAAGTCGGAAGCCAGTAAAGCCCTGGAAGGGTCGGCCTTTTGCAAACTTCGACTGGGGGTATTTTATACCCAACACCAGTCCCCCTACTTCCGAGTTCGGGTTCCGAATGAAGGAAGTACAGAGAAATTCTCACAGTCGAAGTTGCCTCCTTTGATTTCCGCACTCGGTGGTTTCCAGATATTTTGACGTTTGGCGCACTGCTGTTGGAGTCTTTTCAAATCAAGGCGATCCGAAAAGATTTTTTGAAATTCTCACTGGAGCGTAGCTTTAGGTACGGCACAATAATGATTTTGTCAGCTGTCAGTCATTTTCAGCAGCCTGTCATGGTGAGTGGGATACACGACGAGTGTAGGTCGACCAAAGAAGATCCGTAATCATTACTACGCTGGGCCCTGTTGCCTATTTAAACCCACTCCCCCCTTTCAAAAATTTCACTTTGCCTCCTATTGGTGCCCTTCTTCTTCTTCCCTAAGAGCTCCATCCCTTTCGGCCTTAGGCGTTCTTCGAGTCGATCCCCTTCTCTGCTTCTCTGCACTTCTCGGACCAGTCTAGGTTAGTTCCAGAACTCCCCTCTTCACTTTTTCTTTTGCTGTTCTTCTACCGTTTTTCTTCTGTTACATTCTGCCTATTCAATTTTTCGCAAGCGCCCCATCTCTTATTTTTTTTGATTTTTTCAGGATTTTTAGGGTTTTTGCTCGATCCATAATGTCCTCCAGCACTTCTTCCTCTAGTAGTTCTAGGAGTTCGTCCATCCCAGCTCCCGAAAATCTCAGTTCTGTAGATGAACCTCATCCGATCTTTGTACCCGACACCATCTCCTGCTCTCTGACTCCGGAGGAACTCTCACTGATTAGGATTCAGTACGGGATTCCTCCGGAGTACGAGCTGGAGCTTCCCGGGCCAACTGGCTGGGCCAGCACTCCTCCCCTCGGTTGCTTCTGTTTATACTAAGAGGCTTTCCGCGCCAGACTTCGACTTTCGCTTCTGCATTTTGTCATCGCTCTCTTCCGCTTTCTAAACATTTCTTTAGTTTCTGTAGCGCCGAACTCCTTTAGATTTCTGATAGGGTTTCTTTCCCTCTATCGCCTAGCCGAAGTCCAGCCAACCCTTTCTCTGTTCAGAAATTTCTATACCTTCAAGCATCACCCTTCGGCAAAGGACTGGTGGTACTTCTCCCCCCAGTTCGGTAGAAAGGGGTTGCTGAAAGGCGCCCCCTCTTCTATCCACAATTGGAAGGAGAGGTTCTTCTATGTCCGATGCCTGACCTTGGAGCTGGGATTACCCCCTTGGGGCTCTCTGAGGGATTCCGTCCGTCGGGCTTCTAGCCTAGAAAGGGACGACCTCGAAGCCTCCAAAAAGCTCGAGGCCTATCAAGCCCCCCTCCTCTCTGAACTTCTGAAGGAACAACTCTTGTTCAACGTCGGCCTGAGTCCTCTTAACCCTGCCGGTACCATTATTATTATTATTTTTTTTGCTGCTTCCCCTTTCTCTTATTCTATCTCTGAGCCGTGTTGATCTTCTTTTATTGCAGACATGGATGCAGACGTGGCTCGGAGGTTAGCCCAGGGTCTCAAGACCCATAAGAGAAAAGGTACCTCGACTTCGAGGTCGGCGAAGAGAGCCAAGACAGAAGAGACAAGCTCGACTGCGCCTATGCAGGTGGCCGTTGCCGTCGATGCCCCTTCCGACGTTGAACCTGAAGTCCCCCGAGCCTCTTCAAGGAGCCCCCCGACCGAGGATCCCACTCCAGAGGCTCATCCCGAGGGGGCACCCGGGGCCGAAAGGAGGAGGAGAAAGAAGACCCTGGCCCGTAAGAGCCGCAGCCGCAAGGCTGCCATCGAGGGGGCTGACGGCTTTGAGGAAGATCTGGAGGAAAATCCCTTCAACAATAGGGATTTAATAAAGAAGCTGGTCGAAGGGTGCATTCTGCCCGAGGTCGTCCAGAGGATCATCCTTGCTGATCCTGAGCTGCGGGTCTGGGACTCTCTGGGATCTTTTCTTGAAGTAGGTTAATTCATTTTTTTCTCCTTTTTACTTCTTTACTTAATTTACTCCTTAGCCTTTCTATTGACTCCCCGGCCTCTCTTGTAGATTGGATACCAGCTCATCGCCAACATCGAGGTGGTGAAGATCGCCAAGAGGGAGGCAGCTCGAGCGAAGGAAGGTCACCTAGTTGAGGCTGCCCGCCTCGAGGAGAAGATCGTCGAGGTCACAAATCTCCAGGAGGCACTGCAAAAGGAGGGACAAACCTCATCCGAACTGAGGGCCACCTTGGAGGAGGAGAGAAAGAAGGCAGAGGCCGAGGTCTCCGAATTGAAGGTGCAAGTCTTCGAGCTGAAAGCGCGGACCCCTACCCTGATCTCGGAGGCAGGGGCCCAAGCAGAGGAGGAGTTCAAGGCCTCCTCCGAGATGGAGGATCTGCAGGTCCAGTTCGACCGGATGCCTTCATCAAGGGTTTCGAACTCCGCTAAGAGAAGGTGGCCGGAAAGTTTCCCGAACTGGACCTTGACTTTTTGGATGAGGCGTCCGATGATGAAGCCGGACCTTCCAAAACCGTTGCCGGTCCTTCTCCAGTCGGGACCTCTTCGACCGCTGCGGCCATCGCTACCGACCTTCCGGGGGCACCGAGCCCCTTCACTTCTACCCCAGAGGTCCGAAACCTCTAATTTTGTATTTTTCATTTGTGGTGACTTTTCTTCGTTCTCTTGTACTTAAAAATTATTTAATCAATGAAATCGGATTCTTCTTTACAGAGAGCCCCCTTTTTTTTCTTCTGCATTCTTTTCCTTCTCTTTTGTCTTCTTGCACTAATTTGAGTCGTGGCGCTCTTGTCTCCCAATGATAGTGTCCTGCCAAAGCTCTTCTCTTGCCATAGGGGATTCCTCTGAAGTCGATGATTCGAGACCTCAGAAGAAAAGTTCGTCAGTTGATGAAGAAATCCAAGAAACTGAAAGATGAACTTCACCGGCTGAGGGAGAGCCATTCAGAGGTCACTGCGGAGGCTACTCACTTTTGGGACCTCCACAAGAAGGGTTTCATGGATTACACCCGGAGGAAGGCCGACTTCGTGGCGGAGCTTGAGGAACTTTGAAAATGCACCAGCGATCGATCTTGGACTCAGACTTCCAAGATCAGCTCTCTTGAAGTTGAGCTGGTAGCTGTATGAGAAAAGATCAGCCAGTTGGAAGAGAGCTCGTCCTGGCTCGCAATTCAAGTCGAACGCGATCGAGATTGGTCGATCAAATTCTCCGACCTTGAAAAGCAGCTGCAAGATGCTGAGGCAAACTACAACGCCTATCGGGTCGGCTGGTGCGAGTAGATAGAGGACTACCAAAGGAAGCTCAAGATGGCGACCGACAAAGTTGCCCGCCTTCAGAGGTAGTTGTCTGAGAGAGTCCAGCCTGCCTCTGCACAAGTCTCCGACGAGCTCCGCTCCTTGAGGGGGACCATAGCAGAACTGTCTATGGCCCTTGGGCAGGAGGAGGCCAAACTACAGCGGCTGAAGATTCAGCTGGTCCACGAGCAGCAGGTGGTCAAAGATGCCGAGGAGGAGTCTGAGGTCCTGAGGAAGAGGCTTCGGGAGTCGGAAGGCGAAGGCCGGCGGTTCTACCAGATGTACCAGGAGATGCTGCTAAGAAAGATGGAATGGAAGAAGAAGTCAAAAACTTAAAGCAATCCCTAATAAGGACTGGAACTGAGAGCTCGAAGTCGAAAGAAGCTGAGCTTCCTTAGAGTCCTTTTTTTTTTTTTATCTTTCATCCTTCCATGTATTCTTTTTCTTTTCTTGTCGTTTCTCTTTTTTGGCCTTTAAGGCTTTGTAATGTACACTTTACTAATGAAATGAAAAGAAATTTTCTATTACCTTGTCCATTCTTTTATTAAGTTGTCGTTTATCGAACTTCTTTTGTCTATTCCTCCTCGGTCTGTATTGAGTTTCCTCTTAGCGACTGAGGATTTTTGATAGGAATATCCTTCCTCATAGAGACGAGGTCCCTTATGTCTTTGATATAGTTTATTTTTCACTTATCGCTGGTGTAGTTCGTCGCCTTCCCTTTTTATCTCCTTTTTTCTTTTCATTTGGATGAGGGTTTTCTCTTTAGGTGAGGGTTTTCCCTCTGCTCTTAGCGGGGTTGTGGAGATGTAGAGGAGCCACTGAGGAGGCTTTCCTCCTCATCCGGTCTTGATCGACTAGGTCTTGATTTGTGTTAGGGTGAGGTTCTCCTCCTGTCCCCGACGTAGCCAATTTCAGCTCATGCTAGGATGAGGTCTTCCTCCTGTTCCTAATAAGGCTGTGGGGGCACATAAGGACCGTTGCGAGGGCCTCTCTCCCATCTGATCTTTAAATAATCGGGCCTTCGACTTTGCTCATATTAGGACGAGGTTCTCCTCTTGTTCCTAACAAGGTGGTGGGGGCACATAAGGGCCGTTGCAAGGACCTCTCCCCCCATCCGATCTTTAAGTAATCGGGTCTTCAACTTTGCTCATGTTAGGACGAGGTTCTCCTCATGTTCCTAATAAGACGGTGGGGGCACATAAGGGCCGTTGCAAGGGCCTCTACCCCCATCCGATCTTTAAGTAATCGGACCTTCGACTTTGCTCATATTAGGACGAGGTTCTCCTCTTGTTCCTAACAAGGCTGTGGGGGCACATAAGGGCCGTTGCAAAGGCCTCTCCCCCCATCCGGTCTTTAAATAATCAGGCCTTCAGCCTTGCTCGTGTTAGGACAAGGTTTTCCTCCTATTCCTAACACGCTTAATTTTGATTGTTTGGGGGAGTTACTTCCTGTCGTTATAAGCTCATGCTAAAAGAAAAAATATACAAATATGAAATTTTTATTTAAGACAAAGTTATTGGTAATACATTCGCAAATTTTTTGAATTCCATGGTCGCGAAAAGTCTGCTCCTCCGAGCTCTTTTAGATAGTATGTTCCGGTCCGGACTACCTCCTTGACTTCATACGGGCCTTCCCAGTTCGAAGCAAGTTTTCTTTGATTCTGAGGTTGTGAGACAGCGGCTCATCGAAGTATCAGGTCCCCCGCTCTGAAGGCTTTGCTTTTGACCCGGGAATTGTAGTAGCGGGCTACTTTCTGCTTGTAAGCAGCCATCCGAACTTGAGCTATCTCCCACTTTTCTTTTAACAAGTCGAGATTGGCCTTGAGATCCTGTGGGTTGTGCTGCTCGTCGAATGCCATGACTCACGCCGATGGAAGCTTGAGTTCAATCGGGATCACGGCTTCTGTCCCGAATGCTAAGGCAAAGGGGGTCTCCCCTGTGGGCAATCTCTGAGTAGTTCGGTATGCCCATAACATATGATAAAGCTCGTCTGCCCAAGTTTCCTTTGCTTTTTCAAGTCTCATCTTGATTCCTTACAACAGAGTCCTGTTAGTCACCTCGGCCTCACCGTTTGCCTGCGGATGGGCTACCGAAGTGAAGTTATGGGAGATGTTGGGCATAAAATACCCTCGGCCGAAGTTCTTGGCAGGGTCGACCCTCACGAGTCTCTTCCAACTTTCGACAACTGTTGGTGAACTCCCGTCACTCCGTCCACAATTTCTGCAGCAAGGAAGACTCCGCTCGGACTCCTACGGGAGCCGGACTCCGTTCACAATTTCTGCAGCAAGGAAGACTCCGCCCGGACTCCTACGGGAGCCAGACTCCGTCCATAATTTCTGCAGCAAGGAAGACTCTGCCCGGGCTCCTACGGGAGCCGGGCTCCATCCATAATTTCTGCAGCAAGGAAGACTCCGCCCAGACTCCTACGGGAGCCGGACTCCGTCCATAATTTCTGCAGCAAGGAAGACTCCGCCCAGACTCCTACGGGAGCCGGACTCCGTCCATAATTTCTGCAGCAAGGAAGACTCCGCCCGGACTCCTACGGGAGTCGAACTCCGTCCATAATTTCTGCAGCAAGGAAGACTCCGCCCGGACTCCTACGGGAGCCGGACTCCGTCCATAATTTTTGCAGCAAGGAAGGCTCCGCCCGGGCTCCTACGGGAGCCGAGCTCCGTACATAATTTCTGCAACAAGGAAGACTCCGCCCGGACTCCTACGGGAGCCGGACTCCGTCCATAATTTCTACAGCAAGGAAGACTCCGCCCGGACTCCTACGGGAGCCGGGCTCCGTCCATAATTTCTGCAGCAAGGAAGACTCCGCCCGGACTCCTACGGCAGCCGGGCTCCGTCCACAATTTCTGCAGCAAGGAAGACTCCGCCCGGACTCCTACGGCAGCCGGACTCCGTCCATAATTTTTGCAGCAAGGAAGACTCCGCCTGGACTCCTACGGGAGCCGGACTCCATCCACAATTTCTGTAGCAAGGAAGACTCCGCCCGGGCTCCTACGGGAGCCGGGCTCCGTCCATAATTTCTGCAGCAAGAAAGACTCCACCCGGGCTCCGTCCATAATTTTTGCAGCAAGGAAGACTCCGCCTGGGCTCCGTCCATAATTTCTGCAGCAAGGAAGACTCCACCCGGACTCCTACGGGAGCTGGACTCCGTCCATAATTTCTGCAGCAAGGAAGACTCCGCCCGGACTCCTACGGGAGCCGGGCTCCGTCCATAATTTCTGCCGCTGGTAAGCCTTGTCTAGACTCCTACAGGAGCCAGACTTGGCTTTTGATTTCAACTACAGGAAGACCTCATCCAAACTCCTACGGGTACCGGACCTCGCTACCGACTCCAACCAAACTTCGGCCAACAAGTCTGGATCTCCTGACAAGCCACAGTAACGGACACCATTGCTCCACTCCCTGCAGCGGATCCTGCGTAGCTCCATTACTCCCTGACAGGCCGTATTAACGGCCATGACTCTGCTCCACTCCCTGCGGTGGATTCTGTGCGAGTCCACCACTCCCTGACAAGTCACGATAGCGGATGCCGCTCCACTCCCCGTAACTGATTCCACGTGGCGAGCCACAGCGATAGCCACGATCCTGCTCCACCACCCTCTGCAATAAATTCCTCCTGACTCTGGGTGGCCCACGACCAGACGGTTTCAAACGTCGCCATCAATTTATTGCCCCCTCCGTCTATAAAAGGAGAACCCCAAATGCGTTATTCCATAAGCTCTCATTTTTACCTAAAACTCTGCTAAATTTTTTGTTCGAGCACTCCATTATTGTTGAGGCAGAGAACTGACTTGAGCGTCGGAGGGTCTTGCCGGAGCAACCCCACCTCCAGTTTAGACTTCTTTTGCAGGTCCCAACGGTGACCACGACTCCCTCGACTCCACTTCTCCGGCGCAAGCGGATTTTTGCACCAACAGGATTGGCGCTAGAGGAAGGGGCTGTGTCTTCACAGCATCCTTGTTCTTAAAGGAGCGCTCAACGGGACCGCCTCTGGTCATCTTCTCCGGCACTCACTCCTCCTTTCCCCCACTGGATCCTCGCCTGATGCCTTCTCGTGAAGCATCCGCACAGCTACCCATGGCCTCCGCAGCCATATCTTGGATCCCGATCTCACCTCTGGTTTCCCAGGCACCACATCCTCCAGCTATGGTCGCCGGCATGGAATGGCCGGGCGATCGGCCTTCGACGGATTCTGCCAACACCGTCTCGGGGGGATCCCAGTAGAAAACAACCAACTTACCGGCTGTGTCCCCCAAGCGGCAAAAGACTGAAGAGCCCATAACCTTTACCGAAGAAGACACTCAGGGAGTCCAATTCCCTCATAACAAAGCAGTCGTAGTTTCCTTGAATATAGCAAATTACGACGTCTGTCGCATTCTTGTCGATAATGGAAGTTCGGCCGATATCTTGTTCTGTGATGCCTTTTCAAGAATGTCCATCCTTGACAGCCATTTGAGACCGATTAGCTCCCCCTTGGTAGGGTTTACCGGCGACGCCGTTCCGACGGAAGGAATATTAACTTTGACTGTGGTCGCAGGTCAATATCCAAGACAATCCAGGGCTCTGGTGAATTTCTTGGTGGTGAAGGCACCGTCAGCCTACAATGCAATCCTCGACCGACCTGACCTCAATGCTCTCCGAGCCGTCGTATCGACTTACCATTTGAAGTTAAAGTTCTCCACCAATCAGGGGATCGGAGAGGTCCGGGGAGACCAAGCCCTGGCCAGACACTACTACAATATAGCCTTGCAAAGAAGCGATCAATCTGACCCCTGCCCCATCGATGGATTGGATGCTCGCGATGACCTCATCGAAGAGAGGGGCACCCCAATTGAAGATCTGGTACCAATCTCTTTGGATGACGGGAATGCGGAGCATGTAGTGATGATCGGCTCCAACCTGGAGGAGGAGGTGCGAACGCGGCTCGTTGATTTTTTATGAAGGAATGCGGACGTTTTCGCTTGGGTCCCAGCAGACATGCCAGGGATTGACACGGAGGTCATGGAGCACCGCCTGGCTGTCGATCCAAAGCATCGACCGATGAAAGAAAAAATCCGAAGTCATGCTCCAGAGAGGCAGAAGGCGATAGCCGAGGAAGTGGATAAGCTCCTTAAGGCCGGATTCATTAAGGAAGTCAATTATCCTGATTGGATTTCCAACATTGTCCTGGTCAAAAAAGCAAACGGCAAGTGGAGGATGTGCATAGACTTCAAAAAGCTGAATAAGGCATGTCCGAAGGACAGCTACTCCCTTCCCAGAATCGATCAACTGGTGGATGCGACCTCGGGCCATGAGCTCCTCACCCTCATGGATGCGTTCTCCGGCTATAATCAAATTAGAATGGCACCGAAAGACAAAGAAAAGATAGCTTTCATCACTAATCATGGCC